>NC_142034.1:73922360-74088194 GCF_982192425.1 Myodes glareolus | reverse complement strand
GAGAGGGCCAGGGGTGTCGCAGGTGAGCAGGCTTTGTCAAGAGGTGCACCAGGAGTCGCAGGTCTGACCTATGTACTGCTCCCTCTCAGGTCAGCAGGAGACTGAGCTTGTCCCTGAAGGGAGCTTGGGTGGTGATGGCTGGATGGTCCAACTGGTGATGTCGGAGGATTCTGATGGCAAGCCCAAAGTGTGTGTGTGTGTGTGTGTGTGTGTGTGTGTGTGTGTGTGTGTGTGTATTAGAACAAGGTGGGTTTGGAAATGGCAGGGAGCTGATGTTGACATACTGCCATGTCTTCTATCCAAGTCAGGTTCCCTCTAGGTTTGGATCAGCCTTTCTTTACCATTCTTTCTATCCCCCTCCCCCCTGTATCTGTGGGAGTGTGTGTGAGAGGCAGGTGCAGTGTGCCAATGTGCATAGCTGTGTGCATGTCGGTGAAGGCTAGAGCAGGACCTTCAATGTCTTCATTTGTCCCTCTCTCTACATCATTGCTCTGAGACAGGGTTTTGCCTACCTGGGTCAGCAAATGAGCTCTCAGGACCCACCTGTGCCCTCCTCCTCACTCCTGAAATTGCAGGCACATACAGTTGATACTGGCTTTTTTGTGTGATGCTGGGGATCTGAACTCAGGACTTCATGCTTACAGAGTGAACACTCTTACCTACTCAGCTATATCCCAGGCCCTGTTCTCTCCTGATTGTCACCAGCACAACTCGGATAAACACGTGACAGTTCTTGGGCTGGAAGTTGCAGAATTGATGAGTTTAAGCTACAGACCTGGTTGGAATTATGCATGCCCAGGAAGTGCCTGTAGATTCTGGCTCCCATGTGAGGAGGCACTGAGGGCAAGCAGCCAGCTTTACCAATGAGAGTAAGATGCCCGCAAGATGCCCACTTGCGTTTCATACAATGCCCCAGCTTTGAACACATCAGAGTGCTAAATGCTTTAAAAATTAAAAGTAGCAGAGGATAGCTTTGGATTGTAATACATGTTTAACTTTTAATTTCCATTTCCAGTGGCTTTACCATCAGTCAAATAGCAAAGGAGCTGAATGTAGAGGAAGAGGAGGTTAATTCTCACTGTATAATTTGCTGAGATCTGAACACTGGCAACTTGACTTGGTGTCCAAAGTATGGCTGGGCTCTGGGCCCTTGCAGAGACACTGAGGCATGGGACTGAGTCCTCTATGGGAGCTCCTTTCATTTCCCGCAGTAGAAAGCCTGTTTGGTTTTGACAAACAATCACAGCCTTGCTGAATGAGAGTTGGGGCCAGAATACCAGGTCTTTTGCAAGACACCAGACTGGCCAGGCATGGGGTAGGACACAGGCCACCAGCAGATTCCCAACAGGGTGCTCTCCAGGCTGGACAGGCATGGAGTCGGAACACAGACCACCATCAGACTCTCGACAGGGTGCTCTCTAGACTGGTGTGTTTGAGAGATCTTTTTAATATTTATTGAGTTAGGAGAGGGAACTGATTTTTATTAATAAAAATTACATGTAAAAACAGATACACTTGCCACTGGCAGCAGGAAATCAAAGTCCTGGAAAAAACCCAGCAAAAATTAGCTCATAGTGTGTGCCTTGTTCCCTTGTCAATTTTCCTCTGCTGGGTTCTAGACAGCTGGTTCTGGGATGCATACTAAACTGTTGATCCTCCAGCATTCTGTTAATGAACACTGCTTTCTTTGGGGTGAGCCTCTTGTGTGTCATTGTTGGGGTCAGTGGTCTTGGGGGAAGGTTTGTTGATGACCTCAGGTGGTCAGAGACTAGCCTCAGGCTGGTCACCTATTAGCTTGGGAATGATCAGCCTGGTCATGGAGGCAGAGGACCTTCAGGTTCAGGGATGGTCAGTGCATTGGTTGTTTGCCTGGTGGTTGTGACATGAGACGTGACACAGTCAACTTATGGACAGACGGGGCTCCCAGTGCAGTCCACCATTGCAGAGGCACCATGGCAGAAGGAGCTTGAGACTGCTGGTCACCTTGTGTCCCCAGTCAAGAAGCAGAGGGCAATGGGTGCACTCAGCTCTTGCTCCTTTTTCCTCAGGCCAGGACTCCAGTGTGTGGCATGGTGGCACCCATTTGAGGGGTTCTTCCTGTCTTAGCTAACCTAATCTAGATGATCCCTCACAGGCCATCATAAAGATTCATTTCCATGGTGATTCTAAGTCCCATAAAGTTGACAAGACCAATTATCACTGTCAACCGCTGGTCTCCGAGTGGCGATCTCTCCTTAGAGATTGTCATTGATCTCAGGTGGTCATCCATTGATCTTGGGAATGACAATTTTTTGTTGTTAGGTGGTCTCATGCATTGGTGTGGGAATGACCATACATTTGTCTTGGGGACAGTGATCTTTTGTTGTCAGGTGGGCTCATGCATTGGTGTGGGAATGGCCACACATTGGTCTTAGAGACAGCCATCCACTGACTTAGGAACGGTCATTCATTGGCTTTGGAGGTGGGTAGCCACTTATCTTGGGAGTGATCCTGGTGCCTAGATGATGGTCTCCCACTGGTCAGCCCTGGTTTTGGGGGACAAGTGTGCATTTCATGGCACCCAACAGAGATGACTTATAGGATGCTGGTTGTCAAGGAACACGACAGACAACTCTGTCTGAGAGTCCTGCCAAGTTGAGGTCCTGTAAGAAAACCTGAGTAAATTGGCTTCACACCTGATACTTATCTCAGATTTACCTCTGGGTCCCCAGCACCCTTTCTCTCTGGCTGAGTGACCTTAGGCCAGATGCCACTGCTCCCTAGGTCTCCAGTTTCTAGTGCCCTTCATGTGGCTCTGGTTCCTAGACTCTGTGTATCCCTGGAAGGTCTCTTCATCCTCTGAGCCTCAGTTTCCTCTCTGGAAAGCAAGCAGAATACATGGATATCTTGACTCGAGGCCCATCAACGATGTGTGCCCTAGTTCTAAGGATGACCCAGGCCTCATGTGCTTCTGTGACAGTTGTGGTAGAGGTGGGGTGACAGGCTCACCCCACTTACAGCTGAAGGACTGGAGACTCAGAGAGCGTTGGCATCCTGTCTGAAGTTACCCCTCCAGAAAAAGGGTGCTAGAAATCCAGTAAATCAGACTCCCAGGTTAGCTTGTCCTCTGTTCACCCCTCAGGGGTTAATTCCCATGCTCATTCAAAGGCGTCTATTAATAAAGGCGAATTTGAGACGCCTGTCTCCTCTAAAACCACATCCATGGGAACCATCCATGGAAGTAACTCTTGCTGTTGTAAACATTCTCAGCACACACCAGTGGGTGGGGACTGCCCTCTCGTCTTTGCCATCACGCAGCTCTCAGAGGACATGTCCTGATGCTTGGGGGTCAACTGTTCACTCAGCCTGTAAGCATTTGCTTGGTCCCCACCAGGTCTAGTAGTGCCCTGGGAACCAGGGATGAGCCATAAGTGTGGGGGCCTGAAGGGTTCCCACCAAACCCTCATTCCTCATAGTCCATGGTCTTCCTTCCTCTTCCGTGGCTTTCCTCCCTGCCTCATACACAGCGGATCCTGGAAGGTCCTCTGCTTTTCCTCTTCTATGCCTCTCAGAATGGCTCCTCTTTACCAGGCCAACCGTTGGTCGCAGTATGGCTTTCTTGATGCTACCTATGTAACAAATGATTCGCAAAGATCAAAATTCATTCTCTCGCAGTTCTGGTGGCTGAAGTCTACAGTCAGTGGAGCCTGCTTGAGCTCCAGCTGTCTGCAGGGCTGCGCTCTCCCTCTTTCAGTTCTGCATGGTTGCTGGTGGTCCTTGTGGCTACAACATGTTGACCTCTGTCTCCAGGGCCACATCCCTGTCTCATCTTCTATGTCCTCTCTTCTTCAACCTCCTCCTACATACAGGAAGGAATGTGGTTGTTTGTAGGTCCACAGTGATGGTCAGGGGAACCTTCCGAAGTGCAGAACCTCAGCGGAGTCCCTTCTGCAGATCCCCCTTCCCACCACATTTGCACCTGTGACTGAGACCTGGATAAATTGGGGTGGGAGGGCTCTTCAGTCAGTTCCAGACCTGGAAGTACTTCTGGCCCTGGCATCTCCCACCTAGCAGAATTAGATATGTCCTCAGATTGTTCCAGATTTGACTTCCTCATATTCCTGGAGTCTATATGCCTCGTACAGACCCTGCTACCTGCCTCACAGGCACCTGCAGCTTGCTCTTAGCTCCCCAGATTCATTTACATTCTTCCAATATCCCTGTCTACAGCAGCTGTAAATCACGTGAGGTCTTCCCTGCCCAGAGCCTTCCAGGCTGCTGACCATCCTTCCTACGGAGACCTGCTGTGCCTTACATGCTATGAGCTTTACCCCCAGGCTCCCAGCCACCCAGTCAGCTTGTTCTGTTGACAGTAGCCCTTCTCTAGGCCTTTCTGTGTGCCATGTCCCTCACCTACACATGGTCACCCTCTCTAACTTCTGGTTGACAGGAAGGGTTAGGGCAGGTTGTGGTTAGACATCATCCCTATTTCTTGAGTCTGGGCCTGATGCCTCCTTGTGTAGCTGGTCCCCTCCGGCACCTGGGCTTTCCCAAGGTAAAGGCAGCAGATGTATGGATGTATCTAGCATCCTCCACTAGACTCACGCTGATTGCAAATGCTTAGCAGGCCCTATCAGAGTGCCACCTGCACTCAGTCTTCTAAGCTCCCAGCTAGGAAGAGTATAGGGCCCACAGGGCACCCTGAGGTCAGGGAAAAGGAAGGTGACCTATACAGATACTCTGTCTCTCTTGGTCAGGTTGATGATGTGACAGATGCCGTTTGAGTTATGGGGGGTGGGTGAATAGTTTCTCAACATCTGAATGGGTGATGCCAGGGACCGGACAGGGAACCCTAGTCAGTACCAGCTAAGTTCAAGCAACAGAAACACCAGCTCTTCTGATTGTCTGAGAAAACCCGAGGCTCTGTCATTGATGTCAACTCTCCTACATTTTAAATCTGAACAACCAGTGGAAGCTGAACAAATTCCCCGTTGGTTGTAATTGTATGATGCGCAGGAATTACATCCCCAGGCTAGACACAGTAGGAGACTTATGACTTAGGGTTGGCAGACCGAAGAAGCAAAGTGTGGGAACTGGAGTGGATGAGGGGCAGGTGAGCTGGGTGGCACCAGGTGACTGCGTCAGAGAAAGGCTCTTTGGGAGTCTCTGAGCCTGACATGAAAGAGAGAAGAGGGGCTTATTAGCAGGTGGTCCAGGTGAGAGATGGCAGCAGGAACTCCCACACTAGTGTATGGCAAGTTTGGGGTCAGTGACTCATCTATGTTCACACACAACCCAGTGACCAGTGGGAGGTTCACACAGGCTGAGAGCCTTGAGTGGCGTAGAACACAGCAACCTGAATGCAGACAGAAGGGTCCAGCAGGAAGCCCCATGCAGGCAACACTTGTTATAGAGTCTGGTCTCAGGGCAAGGGTGGGCAGAGGGAGGGGAGGAGGCAGAGAACTGTGTCTGGGCACAGGGGTGTATGTCTGTCTAAGGTGTCCATGCCAGGAAGTGTGCAGCTTAATTTTGCCAAAACTTTGTTTTCCAAGATAAGTCGCAATTTCCCTTTCTTTAAGAGTTACGTTTTATTTCAAGACGTATTTTTAGTTATGTGCACGCATGTGTCTGTGTAAATGCGGTTGTACTTGAAGGCTGGAAGAAGGCATGAGATCTCCTGGGGCTGGAGTTCCTGGGTGCTGTGAGAAGTCTGTCATGAGTTCTGGAAACCGAACGTGGAACCCTGCAAGAGCAGCAGGCGCGCTTAACCACGGGGCTATGCCTGTCGTTCCTGGGATTTCATTTTAAAGGGTGAAATCTCATCATTGTAGTAGTTGGTTTCACAGTATTAAAAAGTATGGTCTGGGGCTTTAGAGGCAACTCAGTGAAGGAAAACACTTCCCGTGCAAAGCACAAGAGCTTGAGTTCAAATCCCAGAACGTACCAACAGCTTTGTGTGATGGTGTAAGCGCCTATAACCCAAGCCCCTTATGGGAAGGTGGGGGGAGGGGAGCAGGAGGATGGGGAGACAGGAAAATCCCCGAAAGTTCACAGCCCCCATAGCTTGACATACTTAGTGGAAAGACCACAAAGGGCCCCTGTTTAAACAAGTTGGGAAGGCATTGCAGATTGTCCTCTGACTCCCACATCGGTGCTGTGGCATGCACGCTCAGTTGGCAGAGAGCTTGCCTCGCTCATGTAAAGACTTGATTTGACTCTCCAGAGTCAAGAGGCATAGCAGCATACATACATACATCTCTAGTTTCAGCATGCAAGAAACTGAAATGAAAGTGGAGGCAGGGGTTAGATGTTCAAGGTGAAGCTAAGCTAATTAGTTGGTTTGGGATTCCCCCTACCCTTCTCTCTTAAGAAAGCATTGTCTGGGCTGAACTGATTGTGTCTGTAGGTAGATGCAGCTCTTGGCTGAGGGTTTTGGCCCGTGTCTTGGAATGACTCTGTTCCTGGAGGTCGCTCATATTTGATGCACCCTCATGTCCCCATAGACCCACATACAGTCTTACAGCTACACTTTCGGATGCTAAGACATTCCAGAGGGAGGGCACTACCCTCAGGGACCCTCCTCGCTGCTCTCCCTCCTCCGTCTGTGCACTGGGAGTCTGAACTTCTCCCCTTTGCCTCTGCAGGCTGGTCTGATCCGTATGGAGGAGGAGGAGTTCTTTATTGAGCCCCTGGAGAAGGGTCAGGCGGATCGGGAGGCCGAGCAAGGCCGAGTGCACGTGGTGTATCGCAGACCGCCCACTCCCAAATCCCCTCCTCTGGCGGGGCCACAGGTTCTGGACACAGGTAAGGTAGGTTGGGTGGGGAGCACTGAATGTCTCCTGACTGTTCCTGGTTTCCGGGGAAACATCTGGGGAAACTCAGGTCCACTTCTGCAGACCTGATCGGAGGAGGCTGAAGGTGAACCCCAGCCATACTGGCTCAGGAAGAAGTCAGCTGCCTGTCTGACCGAATGCATGGCATGCGGGGTGCTGGGGTGTTGCAGAGGGTTCATATGGGTAACCAATAGTGACGGGCCCCACTGCTTACAGGTCTAGGGCCCTCACAGAAGACTGTCTAGTGGTCTGTCTTCTGTGAATACTAGGGAACGGGAGAGACCAGTGTCAATACAGACAGCGTCTTGCGTCCTCCAGACAGCCCTTGTCTCCTGCTCCAGTTCGGCTGTGATCTCTGGGATGGTGCCTGCTTTTTCCCGGAGTTTCTATGCTCACTCGGAAGAGAAGGCCCCAAGTATTCTTTTTCTACTCTCCACACCCCAGGACACACCTCAAAAAGACTCCAGAGCAGCTCCTACAGCCTCAATGTCTTCCACACACACTCATAGGATCTTACCATTTTCAACTAAGAATCACAGGGTTCTTTGGGTCCAGGAATATGGGAGGAACTACGGAATGGCCTGAGCAACTGACTGGCCATCTGGCTGTAGCCTCAAAGGTCTCGCCAAGACAGCTTGACCCACCCCAGAGGTCTCTGGATTTGGAGTACCGAATTGTGCGGAGGCTGGGTCGTCAGGATCTAAAGTGCTCTTGCAGGTCCCAAGGCCCCAGGGTGTAGACGAGGCCTCCTTGCCTAGACCTGAATCCCAGACTGAGTAAAGCCATGGAGGAAAGGGGATAACCATGGGCAGGGGACCCAGAATTTTGGGTCAGACACATCTGCAGGCATCTAGTTAGTAGATGCTCCTGACTGGCGAGCCCCACCCTGTGCTACGATTTATTGAAATCGCCCCTCTCCTCTAAGCGAACCCAGATCATTTATTTTAGCTCCCTCTGACAATCTGGTTTGACAGATCAATTGGGCACAGCCTGGCAGGGTACTGTTCTAATTTTAAGATGCCATGTCAGGGATCTCAGTAAAGAAATTGCTCATTGGCACACTGGCATTCCCTGGAGATAATGTTTCTAGCTACCCCTTCTTCCCTGGTAATGAATAGCCTTCTACCTGTCAACTGCTGGGTTCTGGGGGCTACCTGCTCAGCCTGACCCAAACCTTAGCCTCACTCCTGCCATTGGGCTTTCCTGAATTGAGAGTAACCCTGGAAGGCTGGAGGGAAAATGGACAGAGGAAGTGCCCCGGACCTGGAGGGAGGCCTCCTCCTGGCCTCGCTCTCTTGTCAGCCAACTGCCTTTGAACAAAGTTAGCTTTTGTTCCCTTATAACAGCTGAGAGGGCAGTCTGTCTCTTAGAGAGCTCAGGGCCGGCCACTTCGTCCTTGATATTTCTTCCAGTAGGGCTGGCCTCTACTGGAAGAGTCTGGGTGGTGTGGCCTCTTTCTCTCCACCCCTGGGCTCAGGCTGGGTGAGGAGGAGCCTGCACCATAGAGCTGGCTGGTTGCCCTCAGCTGTGTCTCCAATCCCAGATTCCGTATTGGGCTTATCTTCCTGCCCTGGGTCCCTTCCCCCAATGGTCTAGCTGGCTCGGTTTTGTTTTCTAGACTGTGCTTAGCGTTTTGGCATCTTCCGTTGAGTAGTGCCTTTACCTCCTGATCCCATACACACATCCCTAATGAGAACTTGGAACTGAGAATGCAGGGAGAGGAATTTCAGAATCAACCCAGAAACCACTGACCCCAGATAGACGGTGCTGGGTGAGATCAACTGCCCAGATCAGGATGAAGCCGAGCTGGAAGGTGGGTGGGTAGGACCTGGACATCAGTCATCAATGGAGGAGCTGTCCAAGGCTAAACACAAGGCCACAGTCTTGGGCTGCAAGGCCAAGCACTCCAGCCGGGAGCTCAGGCTGTGTGGGAGTCTTGGGCTGTAGCTTCAGATCACAGGCCTATGCTCTGGGGGCTAAACCTCCTTTCTGAGCCTTCCTATTCAGTGTCACCATGATGAGACCTTGCAGCCCCTTGAATGTGTCTGATGGTTCCCAAATGGCCCATGGCTAAGATGGAATCACTGGCTGGAGGGGGTCCAGACAGTTTATGTCGAAGCTGGGCCAAGGGCCCATGGTGACCTCAGACAGTTTAGTCTTCCATCAGCTTGGGCCCTGACAAGGCACAGAATGGCAACTGGAACTTATAAAATCTGTGTCCCATGGCTATGTACAGCAGGCCAGCATTTCTTAAGGGGCCCAGGGCAAAGGCTTTGCTCCGGGGTGTGTGTGTGTGTGTGTGTGTGTGTGTGTGTGTGTGTGTGTGTGTAGGAGAAGGTATGGGCTGTCCTCAGAGCTTGATCTCTGGGAGGCTAGACTGAGGAGGCAGAACCGTTAGGAGGTGGGGCTAGCTTGTGGGGCTCTGCCCTCATCAGTGGACTCATGGAGTTGATTGGGGCTCACAGGAGTGAATTCATTCTTCTAAGTGCAGATTTTTAGAAACTGAGCTCACTACATATGCTTGATCGCCTATGCGTAGCTCTTCTTTCCACTGTGTTGTGACTCAACCAAGGGGCTATGCATGAAGACACTAGCAGAATGCCAGTGACCATTCCAAGCCAAACAAACCTCAATACCTACCTCACGTGTTTTGTTATAGTAACTCAGAGTAGACAGAGGGAGCAGGGGTTTTACTGGCCCATTTTAGGTTTGGTTGTTATAATCAACCAAACTGAGTCAGGGTAACTTTCTCAGGAAAGGAGGTTTATTTCACTGACACTTTTGGAGGCAGAGAGTCCAAGGTCAGGTGATGCTATTGGTTAGGTCTCTGGAGAGTGCTCAATGGGCAGTGTGGGATTGCATGCTGAAGTAAGAAGTCACAAGAAGTGACACATGTAAACCAAAGCAGGGGACCTGGTAGGACCCTGACTGATGCAGACTGGAAACGGCCAAGTGCTAGGGCTAAGTTGAAGTTGGGCTGGAAGATAGGGCAGATAGGGACTGGTCACTGGAGGAGATCAAACTGTCCAAAGCTGAATTGTAGGCCTCAGTCCTGGGCTGCAAGCCCAGACTCTCCCAGTGAGAGATCAGACTGTTCTGGCTCCACCCCAAGGCAACCACAGGATATGGGTTCAAGACATTCCAAAAAGTATTGAGGGGGGCAGGGAGTCAAGATGCCAGGAGAGGGGAATCTCAAGCGTCAACAGAAGCGTGACTTCTGGGTCCATCCTCAGACCTTGTCTTTGCTCCCATCTTTCGTTTTTGTCTGGGGTTCTTGAAGAAGGAGCCGGCGCTGGGATGCATTCTGGCCGGGCCAGAAGACCCACTCTGTACTCGGAACTGGGTGATCTTGGCATGTAACTTGCCCTTAAGCATAAGACAGCTGTGGACCACTAGCTGGATAGACATGTATTATGTCATAATTCGGGGACCAAAAGCCAGAGATCACTGTCGCCGAGCTGAAATGGAGATGTGAGCAGGGCCACACTGCCTCTGAGATGCCAGGCGGGAATGTGTTAACTATCTCTTCGGGCTCTGGGCTGCTGACTTCCCTTGGCTTGAGGTCACATCTCTCCAGAGGCTGCCTGCATGTGACTGCTCTTCCTCGGCCTGTGTCCGACATCCCTAGGCCTCCATCTTGGAAGATTGGTTCCATGTAGGTTTCCTCTGGGGGCACCTCTCCCTCTCAACATCCTTAATCTAATCACATCTGATAAGCACTGTTCTGTCGTGGAAGGTACCAGTGACAGGTCCCAGAAGTCAGAACTTCATATCTTCAATGACTCCCTTTTAGCTGTGTGCAGAAGGTGAAACCGAGCAGGCGCTGCAGTGCATGCCAGTCCGATGTAACACCCTGCACAGGAGCAACTGAATCCAGTCTGAGCCAGCTATTTCTCCAGACGTGGAAGGCCAGACAACGAGGGCATGTGCACAGAGCAGCCCCCTCACTGTTGCCATCAAAGGCGGTGTCTCCACTGAACCTGGGACTCTGAGAAGATCCCTGTGTCATAGTCTAAATCTCCCTTCCAGACACATGGACCTGTCTGCACAGCGTCCCACCATTAAGACAAGAGCTGCAAATTCAGGGGTCTTCAATGAAGACAGTAGCACACAATAACAACAAAATCAACTCCTGGCCTGGCTTTCATTCCCCTCCCCACTTCCAGTACTGTGGATTCAACTCAGGCCTCCTGCATGATCCTTCCCTTCTCTTGTCCTTGCTTTCATAGGTTGCCTCGTAGATCCGGGGAAGCTGAATATTTTGGCATCAAGAGAATTCAGACAATAATTTTTATGAGAACTCTCCGGTGTTTTAAAATGTGGCTTCAAATTTCAGAAAAGCACCGTATGGACCAAATAAAATAGGCCCCTCCCATTGGCCAAGGCTTCCAAGATGCAGAGGCTGAAGTAGTTTCTGTCCTTCCCTTTGGGCTGCTTCCCTGGGGTCCCCCTGGTTCTACCTTGGAATGGAAATGAGGCAGGTGGTTCCCGCCCTGGGGACCTGCTTCTGGGTTGCTGTGCCCTCAAGGCCAGCTGTACACATTGCCCCAGGGCTGAGAGAAGTCAGACAGTCCTGTGCCAGTGACCTTGGCTGCCGCCTCCTCTTCAGAAGCAGCGGGTGCCAAGCCTCTGCCCGCTGCTGTCAGGCTTGGGTGTCCTCCCTGACGGCCAGAGGAGGCTCCACACCACAGGAGCTGCTTTGCCCTGCTGCTGCCAAGGTGAGCCTGCAGAGAGAGGATGAAGTATAGGCACCAAGTGTCTCCTCTACGTGGCTAAGTGTGGCCCAAAAAGTCTCCACCTACTGGCCCATAGCCAGCCCTTCCCTTAGACTGGGAAGCCAACCCCTTCTGACCAGACCTTATTGCATTACCTCTCCTTAAGCTCGGATAGGAGTTTTCCAGGGTGCAGGGAGTAATGCAGGGTGAAGTGGGGGATGGGGTGGGGCAGAGCTTATGTCCTGGGACTTAGTGGCGGGATGTAGCTACAGCTGACCCGGGATCTGAACAGTGTCCTGCATGCAGTGGGCAGCCATAAGAGGTCTCTTGGGATCTGACCAAGCATCCTGCACTTTGGCAAGCCTGCAGTGTGCTGGAGGTTGGACGTAGGGATGCCGTGGGGGTGGGGCAGAGAGGAAGAGGGTAAGCGAGCAGAGGTTGTCTAGATACGCCTCTGGATGGGAAGGAAGGTGTGAGGACTCCCTGGCAGGCAGGCCACCAGAACTCGGTTACATGTGGATATGATCTTAGATAGAGGGCTTAGCTGAAGGTGAGGTCTGGGTAGTAGGAAGCATGAAAGATTTGAGAAACCTGAGAGAGGTACAGTGGAGAAGGGGTGCAGACTTGCTGACGACCGGATGAGGAGCCATTCTGCCTACAGACGTTCATAGCACTTGCAGTAGCACAACAGATTCAGTGGCTTCAAACAGTGTAGGGTAGCCTCCCAGAGCTCTGGGGGTCAGGAATTAGAAGGTGGGGCTGTGAGAGCTTTCCCCTGGCCTCTCCCAGCATCAGCCTGGTGGCGGCCTCCCTCCGTTGGCTTGTGGCTGCATCGTGCCGATCTCTGTGATCATATTGCTTCCTCCTCTTCTGCTGAAGCCAGGACTCCCTCTTCCTTCCCCTTAGGAAGGCATTTTTTGATGACTTTTAGGGCCTTCTGAAATAATCTTGGACAGCCTCCCTCCCCATCTCAAGGTGCTCAATCTAATCTGTGCAATTGCTTTAGCCTTAGAAGGGAATGGCAGTGGATTCTGGGGAATAAGTTGTGGACATCCTGGGGGTAATGTTTCAAGCCTCATGTCTAAGCCTTGCACCCTGGGGTTGCAGAGAACGGGGAAGGGAAGGGAGGCCTTTGGGCGGACTTAGGACTGAGTTCTGGCCTTGGCTCATGTACAGACACCAGGACCCTTTTGTGTGTCTCAACCCAGCCGTCGCTTGAAGTTCTTCCCAGGGGCCCTGGGCTTGAGCATGTCAATGCTGTCCATGGTCAGCTCATTGCCCTGGACCTGGTACTCAGTGCTCTCTCAATCCCCCACCCCCATTCCTGCAGCTTGGGGCACCCAAGGAGAGCACTGGTTGTGAAACCTGAGGCGGCTGGCCTGGGCTCAGGGAGGCGTATTTCAGAGCCGAGCACACCCTTGGCAGAGGCCACAGTGCGCCTGTCCTGTAGGCTGGGCCCTTGGGAGAACTTCGGGAGATGCCAGGGTGGTGACGTGGCCTCACGCTGGGAAGAGTGGGTGGGGGTTGACTCTGGGAGAGCTGGAGGCTGCACATTCCACGAGGCCTTGAGTTGTCTGGGGCCAGAGCTGTCAGCGGAGTTGGCTGGGCCCAGACCCCTGGCCTGGCTGGTTTCCTGGGTTGGGGTCTGTGGTGTGGGAGGGCTGCCCTGGAGGTCCTTCCTAGGCTATAAAGTCAGAAGCCAGGCACGCAGCAGCTCAGACCCCACCTCATCCCTCAATAGAGATAAGATGGGGGACAAGAGTCAGTCCCCACAACAGTCTATGCCTGGCATCCTGCCTGATGGGTGCTGACAGTCCTGTGTGCTTGGTTGCTCTGTCTCTGGCTTAGATTTAACCATTCCTGTGCCTTAGGTCTTCTCGCCCCAACTTCCTTCCTTCTGGGATTCGGCAGGCTCTGGTTTAGGGGTAAGGACAATCAGGACACAGGAGCCTGGGGGAAGTCTTGGATTGTTGGTTCCTGGATAGATGACCAATGTCACTTAGAGGATGACAATTTCAGCCCTGGCTTGGCTGTGGCCCCAACTCAGATGCAAGAGACAGTTCTTAAAAATGACTGACATGTCTTGGAAGAGCCACCTCAGCTGTCACAGTCGCTCTCAGCAAGCCTCGGGGCAGTTTGGTGGAGGGCACAGTATTGTGTGGGAGCCAGTGTGGTGTAGGGTAGAGTGTACTTGGCTAGACCCCACCTGGATGGTGACTGGTTGGCTATAGGACCTTGAGTAAGGTGTCCCACTCCCTGGTCACTCAGTTTCCCCATCTTTAAATAGGTATAATGTTGAGCTGTTGCTATGAGACAAGATCATCACCATGTCTTTGTCCAGAGGCCCTGTCTTGCTACAACATTAAGATTCCAGGAACATTCCCCTTGGAACCGCTGATCCCCTCAGTTCTTGATGTCCCTTCTCTGTTGCTACCTTTTCTCCAGACACAATGAATCGATGCTTTGCCTTGCTTGCCCTGGATTTGGGTTGCAAATGTCCCCCAAAGAGCTTTTTTTGGCGGTACACAGTGACCATGCTGGTTTCCAGACAGCACACAGCTCAGAAATGAAGCGCTGTCCGGCTCACAGGTGTGCCTGGAGTTTAATTAAGAAGGCTGGCTGTGTCTGGTGGTTACGCTGGCCTTTGGCTGGTCAGGTCTGCTCTCTGCAGGTCTCCAACACAGCAGAAGCCAATTCCTGGAAGAGATGCGATGTCTCTGGGGACAACACTGCCTGTGGGTCTACTCAGACCACATCTCAAAGAGCCAGGGAGGTGGCTGGGTGGATAAGGTACATGCCCCCCTCCCAAATGTAAGGAATGGAATTCAGATCCCAGCACCCATATAAAGCATCAGGTGGACCTGGCACCTGGCCTATAATCAAGCATTCCAGAAGTGGAGACAGGGGATCCCTGGGGCAAGCGGGTGATAAGCTAGCTGGATTGGCAAGCTTCCAGTTCAGCAAGAGACCTTCTCTCAAAAGTAAAGTAGAGATCGATGGAGGAGATGGGGGAAGAAACCTGATTTCAAACTCAGGCCCACACACACACACACACACACACACACACACACCCCTCAGGACTGGGTAAGGCTCCTTTCCTGTTCCTGGTGCTTTCTATGCACAACTGTAAAAGGCACATGGGCTTTGTGTGTTATAGAGGTATAGGCAACAGGCATCCGTGGGCTGATCTGGGACGCGGGCTTCTGAGGAACTCAGAGAGTCCCAACGCCAACCCTGAAGTCAGCCACCATGATGGCAAAGACAAAAGAAACGGGCATGGGGCTCGAGAGCTGAACTCTGCCCATCCAGAGCAGCTGAGAACCTCTGACCACAGGCCCCAGTCCCTCCCCAAATTCTCGGCAGGGAAGCAGACACTTCAGCCAGCCCCAAGTCTGAAGTGTTTTCTATAAAAATTTCCAATTTTCCTTGACCCATTTCTCTTTGAAATGAATCCCAACCGGCACTATGCACTTGGCCCTGAAGGAACCCTGAGCTGGGGAAAGGTCATGCAATTAGGTGGAAATGCTGGTGTCTGTCTGGCTCTCTCCTCCCCGTCTTGGGCTTTATTTTTCTCTTCTTTAATCACAGCCCTCTCTCTCAAGCCCAAGCTGGAGCATCATGGAGCTGTTCAAGGGTGAAGGTGTAGAAACAGGATCAGACCCAGTTCAGGCTTCTGTACTTAGTCTAGACCTGGGAGCTCAGAGACCACGTGAGCCCCCGGGGTGCAGCCCCTGCTGCTCCTCCTGTTTGCAGCACTTGTCCTGGCCCTGGGCCTCCTGTCGTGCAGGGTCTAATTCAGCTGTCACCAGCCCTCACTCAGGCTACAGTCTTGCTCTGGTTAACTCTGACTGCCTTGTAAACGCGGTTCACGGATGGAGGACTTGCTCAGGTTTGCAGACTGCAGCATGCTGCCAGTCATTCCAGCTCACGCACCGAGAATGAAGACAAAGCAAAGTCAGGCTACACTCTAGAGTCAGGACACATCCGCCAAAGTTCTGGACTCGGCCTGGTCCTGAGCCTGGTGGGCTCTAGTTTGGAGAGATGTTTATGACTGTCAGCGTATGACACAGTTTATGGGTGGTGGACCCTTTAAGAGGTGGAGCCTGGCGGGGAAAATTAGATGGTTGACTGTGTGCCCTTGCAAAGTACACTGGGACCCTTACTTTTGTCTAGCCACAATCTCTGTCACATACTTGTACCATGATGTCCTGTGTCGTCATAGGCCCAAGGCCCCAAGGACTATGGGCCAAAGTCCCTGAAACTGAGAGTTAAATAATCCTTTCTTTCTTTGAAGGCCATTGCGTCAAGTGTTTTGTCAGAGTGATAGAAAGGTTAAATAGCCATTAGGAAATGTTTCCAGACCTGGTGGGAAGAGTCACGACAGAGTGACTTCATGACAGAAGGACACTTACCTGGAAGGAGGGCGGGACCAGGTGAGAGCTTGCAAGATAGGCTAAGGTGTCAATAGCTGGGCTGGGACCTGGGGAGGAACTGCCCTGGAAGCTGGGCTCGTGTGGCGAGGTACATGGAGAGGTTCAGCAACCCTGGGGGGCATGGAGGGAACACCTAAGAAGAATGCTACCCCCCAAATCATGGGGGATAATGTTGGTAACTAGTCGGTAGGAGCAGTGACACTTTCTCAGGAGTGTGGACTCAGAGGGAGCTCCTCGTTGGCTACCACGTGTTTACTGCTTCATTCAGCATCTCGCCATTGTGTCCCTCCCCCTGCTAGAGATGGAACTGCAGACAAATCCGAGTGAGGCATTCCTCTCCTGAAGCTCACCACCAGGCAGGGGAAACACTGTGGGCAGGAGATTACAGGGTGTGTGCAAGAGTTCTCTGGTCAAATTTAAAATGGGTCAAAAGAGTAGCTGGTAAGGGAGGGTTGTGTTTCCGGGCTTGGGTGGGGACAGTTGGACCGAGACCTGGGTGATGGGGGGCCCAGGGTTGGGAAGAGTGTTCCAAGCAGGGGGAAGAGCGGGTACTGCAGCCCTGAGGCTGTATCGTCTCTGAGCAGTCTAGCCTTGGCTAACAGATTCAGAATTCCTTGTAGGCATGCCATCCTGATTCCATAGTCATTGCTCTCTGCAGTCCTGGCTCAGTGGGAGCTTCTTTCCCTGGACTGTGGACAAGTCCCCTTTGGCTCTGGTTTTGTGGGGTGAGGCACAGGGACCCCAGATGCAGCAGACTCTGGGGTGCTCTGGAAGTCCCTCTGGCCTTGGGTAACAGATGTCCTGCTGTCTTCCTAGCCCAGCCTGCTCTTTTGGGAGTGGCAGTCACCTGGTGAAAGGGAGATGGGTCTGTGAGAGTATGCATGGGGGGCAGGTGACTGCCAGATGCCCGCCCACACTCTGAGGCAGTGCTGGCTAGAGGCTCCCCTAGGCTATCTGGGAATGCTAAGGGGCTCCTTACCTCTGGTGTGACCTCATCTGATAATTGGAATTGAGGATATCCTGGCAGCTGGCCTTGGATCCCATTCTCTAATAGGAACCCATAACTGACCTCTCACAGGGGTGAGCTGAACCAGCCTGGCTGCCTCCGACCCTGAACATCAAACCCGCAAACTCTTGCTGAGTGAATCCAAGCTCTGAGTACCATGATCACGCTCAGAAGCCGGCCTGTTCCCCAGGCCCAGTGTCTCAAATCTCCTGCAGCATAGAGTCTTGACCCTACAGTATTCTGCTCTTCAAGGTGTAAAACAGTGCTGGTCCTTGCTTTAACTTGTGAGTCTTTGATTACTAGCAACGATGAGTGGTCCTCCCTGCCTGCTGCCTTTGTAGATCTCCTCTTCCATTTAAGTTCCTTGCCGGTTTCTCTCCTGGGCTCTGTGTAGCAGGATCCGCCTTTTATCTGCTTTAGATACTGACTCTGTCGGGTTTGATACGAGCCTCTTCCCTGGGCTGTGGTTCCCTGTTCCTGGTTCTGGTAGGGAACGCCGAACAAAAGCTTGTTCTTTCCTTCTTTGGGGTCTGGGAGGGATGCTCCTGTCTCGTGAGCTGAGTTCTCCAGTTCAGGGAGGGGCACGTACATCCTTGAGGGTGAGTGTGTGGTATCACGGTGTGATGTCATCTTCAGGCTTGTCTTAGAAGCAAGGGAGTGAACCAAGGCTTGGGGCTACAGAAATAAGTGTAGAAGGACCTTGGGCAGCATTTGGTGGGTGCTTCCCCACCCCTCAGGATTCTTGGAATGAGCCCATGGAATTGGTTGGTGTTACAGATGTGTTTACTTTACCAAAGAAGAAACTGAGGCACTGACGTTTGTCCAGGTCATAGGTTGTAGAGTCCAGAAAGCCAAGATGTCCAACTTCTATGTGGAACAGAGAGGAGTGGGCCCAGATGAAGCCCAGGGATGCTGAAACCCTGTGCAGAGCCCTCTTGGCCAGCTCTGAGCCTGGGCAGGCGAGACTCAGCCGGCTCAGACCCAGCTGAAGACCGGCCATGCCTGAAATGCTTCTTAGCACCAGGCCTGATTCTCTGCTTCAGAACTGCTGAGACCGAAGCCCAGCAAGGCTGAGTGAGGACGTGTCTCCAGGTCACGGAGCACATTAACTGTGGAGAGACTCTCGCTTGTAGGGAATTCCCAGCATTGCGTGCAGTAGCTGGCGCGCAGACGGGGCCTAAATACCCATGAAAAGAAAGGATGAATGGACTGCCTGGAAAGCCTGGCCATGCCATCCCGATTCCTGAAGTACAGTTGTCCCGAGTAGACATCTGCAGACTGGCTTTTATCACAGTGATGCCAAGATTCAGTTTGCACTTTTGTGATTGCTGGGGTCCTGACTACAGGTCCCTAGGTTTGCAGAGGTGGGATGTTGCTGGTGCCTAGGTACATGGGATGTCCACGCACCTTTTATTGGCCCTGTCTCCTCATCTCTCACCAGGCTGTTATAGGTGTGCTACCAATCCCATAAGTTCCCAGCCCAGAAAGGTCCCACATATGCTGTAATACCCTCCTGCCATTGTTTTGGAATTGCTTAATTGCTTTTTTCACAAGGTACTTTACCTTTTTCATTTTGCAAAAAGCATAGTTGGTCCTATTCATCAGCTTGTGACCTCTTGAAGCTGTAGTCTGGACCCTGAGGTTAAAGCTACTACTGGGCACTACACAGTGGCCAAAATTAGGGGTCCCAGGGGATGCTGGCTCCCTTACTTCTGAGCCCAAGAGCCCAGACTCTCTAAGGGTTACTGCTCAACTCTTGTTTTGTAATGAGAATCATAGACTTGTGGAGGACAAGAAAGGCAGCTCAGGTGATGCTCTTGCGACAGGCCCACCAGAGCTATGCCTGGGGATGGCAGCATTGTGGATCTCAACCTCTACCCTGGGATACTGTAGAACTATCAAAACAAGCCAGGGCAGCAGTGGGTAGGGGTTGGGACGATTGTTTTGCCATCCCTAGCTAAACTATCTCTACGCCATTGTCTTTGAACATAGACAGCCCCATGGAAACCTTATTCCTTGTTCCCTCATTTGTTCATATCACTGGACAAATATTCATGGAGCTCTCATAACAGGGTGCAGTACTGTTAGGAGCTAGGATCTGGGGGCACCCTTCTGTGGTTGCCTCCTCAGAATCAATCGGCTCACAGTGAACAGCCCAGGCCATTCCTGCCATGCTGGTGTTGCGATCTGGTTGTAGGTTACAGGAGGGGGCCAGGAGCATAAAATGAGAGGGTTATGAGTAGGAGTGGACTCTACTTGTTTGGAAATCCAGCAGGAGGGGCAGGGTGAGGGCCAGAGGGGCTGAAGGGCAGAGCTCAATGGTCCACTTGGGCTCAGTCTTGAGCTAGGGGTTCTGTCTATGAGTGGCATAGTCTGGTTTCCATGGAGGGGAGAGAGAAGAAGCAGTGGACCAGGAGGAGGCTGTTCCAAGGAGGAGCCTGTGGCTTGAACCATGGTAGGAGAAGGTGTGTAAGCAACATAGGGCAAGATATTGAGAACACAGGAGTCCTGGCAGGCCATTCCCGTGTTGTTCAGAGGATGCCCACTAAGCAGGCTTGCATTACCCCGTGAGAATCACCCACACTGCCCATCAGGCAGACTCACATTACCCTGTGAGAATCACCCATGATGCCCACCAGGCAGGCTCGCATGCCCCTTCATAATCTCCCAAGGTCAGGAAGGAGACAGAGCTTGGGCTCACTTCTCTACCCGGCCTCAGGCCTGATAAACCAGCCAAGCTAGTGTTTGCAGAAATCCCCTCTTCTCTGCCGGGATGCAGATCTGGGCAGGCCTCTGTGTGGCTGGACATCTCAAGGCTTCTGTGTGCGTCCCTCTGGACACGTGTTGGAATCCATCTGCAGGTTCCCAGCTGGCAGATATGCTGCCTGGGTCTGTGCCCTGGGGTGTGGAGCCTTTCTTTGGCTCGACTGCAGGGACTCTGGACTGTGCCATCAGGACCTGTTTCCATGCTTTTGATATGTAGCTTTTTGGCAGTTCACGTGGCAGGGCTGGGGCCAGGGATGGAGTAGCCATGCTGGGGAGGACAAGTGAACTTGGCAAATGGTGGGGTTATGAGGTCAAAGAGCTGGGATGGGCAAGGACCTTGAGTGCCTCTGAGACGTCCAGACCAGAATCATGAGCCTCCAGCAGTATTTAAGGAATGGGATTCAGAGCGTTGAAGGACTGGAGATCATGTATGTCAAGGGGCTCATGGGAAATCAGATTAGGAGCAGCAGTCATGGTGGCTGTTTGCGTCCATCCACAGCCTGGAGCCATAGCCATGAGACATTATAGACATGGACATGGGGACCAGAGATGAAGCAGCTGGGTGGAGGTGTACAACTTGGGGGAAGCCAGGGCTCCCAAAGACAGGAACTGTTATCCCTGATACCTTTCCCAGAGCCAGGAGTCAGGCATCCACACAGGATAGAGACGATATGTGTGGGCATCATGAGGACCGGATGGGCAGTGGGTGGAGTGGTACGGAAGCAGGAGCACCGGTGGACGGAGTGGGTAGCATCAGGAAGGCCTCTGCGGTTTTAAGGGAGGCTGGGGATCACAGTTTTATCTAAAATTTCATTTTCATATGTTGGTGCTAATGAAAAAAGAAACATAATGATAATAAAAGCAGCGACGAGCCAAGCTGCGCAAGGATGTTTCTTATGTGGTGCCTGGGGACTGTCACCCAAGCCCACTGTGCTCGGGCAGCAGTCAGGGCCCCGTCCTCTTGAATGTGGCTGGTGCTGCCTCTGAGTTAAAATGTACCTCAGGAATTTTTATTTCGCTTCGGGATCATCATGAGAAATCTTTCCAGTGGTCCTGTTTCTGTGAGGAGAAATCTGCGGTTGCCTTGTTTTTCTTGGAGGCCGCCGAGGAGGCCCATCTGCAGAACATTAGGAAGAAGTGGCGGGAGCGGGGCACGGGGACACTCCATCCAGCCTGGACGGAACCTTGGATGGAGATGGGAGGACTGGAGCGAGGGTGGCCGTTTGGTTTGGATGGGCCCCCAGCCCCCTGGAAACGAAAGGTTGCCTTTCCCAGGGCAGCATGAGGCCACTCCATTGCTCCGGCCAAGCAGTGTGGGACTGGGCAGGCAGAGCCCGTGTTTGTTGCGTTTGGCACCCATCACCTTCCCTGGGCTGACTGAGCATCTGAGCCCCTTATGCCAGGACGTTGTTCAGACCCCTTAGCAGGAGGAGTAAATACTGCAAGGCAGTCATGAGAGAACCCGGCCGTAAGTCCACCCCAAGGCCTGCTGGGAAGGTCACACGACTGTGCTCCTTTGTTCTAGGCAGCAATCTGGAAGCTATGCACAACTCTCGCCTTGATCACCAAAGCTGAGCTCAGATTTGTCCCCGTTCCTTGGACGGGAAAAGGATGTGGGCTCCTCACACACCCTGAAATCATCAAGCCCTGAAGAAAGCACTTTGAGTCACTTGGAGAATTCACATCTTAAACCAGCGTTTCCCAAACTATGGGTCACAAACCCTTTGGGGGTTGAATGACCTTTTCACAGGGTCGCCTAAGACCAACAGAAAACAGAGATATATTATGATTATAACAGTAACAAAATTATAGTTATGAAGTAATAGTGAAAACGGTTTTATGATTGGGGGTCACCACAACATGAGGAACTGTATTAAAGGGTCTCAGCGTTAGGAAGGTTGGGAACCACTGTCTTAAACCCTCAGTGGAGACTAGCGTCTGACTGAGTCTAGTGTTCTTAGAATGTGTGGGTGCCCCATGAGCTACAGCAGGCAGTGGGGGCTCAGCTCAGCTTTGACTTTTTGGGTCTCAGCTCTGGGTTGGCTTCAATTTATTCATTGGAGAATTGGGGGAGGGGAGTGTTAGATAGAAGGCTGGTTTCACCCATAGCTCGTAGGCGAAATCCCTGCATCTTCCTTTTCCTTCCGTCCCCCAAAAATTTTATTTGACTCATAAAACATCTTCAAAACCTGTCTACCTTTCTTTACTTCTTCCTTGGTGACTGGCTGTGTAGCTGGGTGGCTGAGCCCTTGTGTCCTCCTCTCCTCTTCTTGCTCCTTGAACCTCCTGTTTATTCTCTCTGCCTGCCAGCCCTGCCTATCCTTTCTCTGCCCAACTATTGGCCATTCAGCTCTTTATTAGACCAATCAGTTGTTTTAGACAGGCAAAGTAACACAGCTTCACAGAGTTAAGCAGATGCAACATAAAAGAATGCAACATTTCTTTGCATCATTAAAGAAATGTTCCACAGCATAAACAAATATAACACATCTTAAAATAATATTCCACAACATCTCTGAGATGAAACCTCCTTGATCATGGTGGGTGATGTTTTAATGTATTCTTCGATTCAGTTTGCATGTGTTTAATTGAGAATTTCTGCATCTATGCTCATAAGGGAAATAGACAGGTTATTTAGAATGGAGAGTAAGTAGGTTAGTTTAATCTTGCTTCTGGAGATCGGGAGACTAGAAGTTCCTCTCAGCATCTGTTCAGTATCCTGACAGGGTTTGTGATGCAGCAGAGCAAGCAGGCTGGCTTTGCTCTCTCTCCTCAGTAAAGGTCACCAATGCCATCTCGGCGGCCCCATCTTCGTCTAACCATAATTTTCTCCGAGGCCTCAGGTGCAAATACTTTTAGTATGTTCCATTGGAGACTCTATGCTCTTTAAGCAGACACATTCAAGCAATATCAATGTAGCCAGAAACCCTTCTCAGTAAAGTCTGTGCATCCAGAACCTTCTAGATCTCAGAGCACAGTGAGAACTTCTAGCTATGGGCTGGCAGAATTCCTTATACTCTGTTTTCCTCATGTGGATTAAAAAAAATCTATGTGGGGCCAGCATAATGACTCAGAGGGTAAAGACACTTGCCAAGAAACCTGACGAACTGAGTTCAATCCCTGGGCCTACCTGGAGAAGGAAGAACACAAGTTGTCCGAACTCCACAGACATGCCACTGCATACCTACCCCTACCCATACTCCTTCTCCAACTCCTCCCCTCCCGCCCCCGCTCCCGGCCCCCCAGTTCCCACCCCTGACCCAGCAGTGGTGGGAAAGAGAGATTAAAAACAAACCGAAAGGGCAAATAAAGCTAGTATTTAAGAGAATTTCCCAGCATTCCTTGAGACGTGAGGACCCTGACAGTTCTCTGCCTTCATGGTGTCCTGTGTTGCCTCAGTGGGCCATTCTGGGGAGCTCTTCCTCGAACAGAGGGAACATGCTCTGTTTGAACAGACTTTGTGATGTTTGCTGCATACCTGGATTGGAGTCTGGGGTTTCCCAACCATTTATTGCTGTCCTGTTGTCTGTCTTTTAGCCAGCAAGTTACTTCCTCAGGCCTTTTATTCACTGATTATATATAATTAATGTAGCCTGTGGTTGGACATGGTAGCCACTTAAACATGACCCGGTGCTACCTTCTTCAGGATGTCTAGCCAGCATCATTATTTAGTTCCAGGATATTTTTACCATCCTAAGTGGAAGCCTCTTGCCCAGTCAGTAGTCACTCCCTAGCTCCCCCCACCCCCACACACACCTGGCTTCCAGAAAGCTATGTGCTGGCTTCTATTCACTCATTTGACTGTTCTAATTGGTTCTCTTCCTCCAGGCCCATGCCAGGTCTACCTCATCCCACTCCTATGGTGGCATCTTCCACACTTTGTACCCCTAGCTCTGCTGAGCATTTGGCCAAGCTGTTTCTCAGATTGCATGCCTGTCCAGGTCCCTGTTTCCCTCTCCTGACTTGCCTGTGTGACACATGCTGACTGCCTTCCCTGTGGCGGAGCTGGGATGAAGTATATACTGAGGTCCTTTGTTGCTCCAGAATGGAGTTACATGTCACATGTCTCCCGAGAGCTCCCAGGGTGCCGGGCAGTCAGACACAGGGGAGACTCTGCTCTCAAATGATCCAACCCATGCTTCTGCCTAAGGGGTAGCCTTCTCTAAGTTCCAGGAGTGAGCTCAGTGCTGGTCCTGACATGACTGTTACAGTATCATAGAGATGGCGTGTTTACAAGGGATCTAATTCCCCAGGAGCATCTCCTGCTGGGACATGCAGGATCTATGTGGGACATGAACAAAAGTCATTCCTCAAGTTCTTATCCCAAACAGGAAGCCTCCTCCATGGACCCCTTTATCAACTGAGCTGTAGCAGACATGCAGATTCTGGGCTCCTATGGGTATTTATGTGTGTGCATGTGTCACTGAGGCTGGAACCAGGACTGGGGTGGCTTGCACATTTTGGAGAGACTATGCTAAGGAAAAGGTGTGTCTTTTTCTTATAAAACAAGTGAGAAAGGGGAGTGAAGAATCTGAAAAACGAAGACACCCTGAAATGATAGACTAAGCTGGGAAAAACAAACGGAAATTTCTCAGAAGCCAGCGCCCGAGTACCTGCAACCCTGCAGCTCAAGACAGCGGTGTTATATTAGATAAACAAGATGAAACCCAAACCAAGCAGCAATATGCTCTCACCAGATACAGAACAAAGCATAAAGGCAAGGAAAGGTTGAAGGTGCAGGAATGAGGCAGAAATATCCAGCAGCCAGAGCCGAGCCGTGGTGTCCTATCAATCCCAGACAACAGACTTGAGACAGGAGACGTGGTGAGGGAGAGACAGGTCAGCGTTTAATGAGAAAAGGTTCATTTCCCCAAGACGACGCAGCCGTTGCGAAGGTATATTCATTTGATAAAACAGCCTCTATGAATCTGAGGTAAACTTTCCTTTCCTGAGGTGGAGAAAGGTCCAAGCTTATTATCCTTTGGAAGAGAAGTAAGCTCCCCCACTAATTAGTATTAGATTAGGTGGGTAAAAAAAAAAGAGTTAACAAAGATAAGGAATTTCTGAATAACAGACATAGCTCTCATCTTAACAAACAGATGAGTCTTGCATCTGATAAGAAGTCTCTAGTTTCTCTCAAGCGTATACAGCATTAGGAAAATCTATCGCTTGAGTTCAGCTCTCACAAAGTTTCAATGAATAATTATGAAACAGATATTGCTTTCTGACCCCTGTGCCTCAAAAGTAGAAATTAATAAGATTTCCATCCTACCCCTTTCCCAGGACAAACCCCCATTATTTAGAAGTTTCAAGGAGTTCTCTTAAATAGTTTGTGGGTTAACAAAAAACCAGCAAAGGTGCTTGGAAAATACTTAGAAATCCAATGATCACAAAAACACCATATATGAAAAGTTAGGTGGGGATTCAGGTGAGAAAAGAAGAAACCTGTAAGTACTAGAAATCAGTCTCCAACTTCTAAGAACTCTGGAGTCAGGGGTTAATCCAAAGGACACAGAAGGCAAATGGTACCCAGGACTGGGAGATAGCTCAGTGGGTAGGAACACTGGCTGCTCTTCAATGGAACCTGGGTTCAAAAATCCAGCACCAACAGCACAGCTCACAGCCATCTGTAACTCTGGTCCTAGGGGATCTACCACCCTTCGCTGGCCTCTGTGGACATTGCATGCATGTGCTACCCAGATAGACATGTGAGCAAAACACATATACACATAAAATAAAATAATAAAGATTTTTTAAACCCATGAAAAGCCCCCCTCTGGCCAGCATTATTGGTAGGAGGTTGCAGATGAGCACTGACAGGTCTTTTGTTGTTCTTTCCAAAAGAAAATGAGAAATACCTAATTCTGCAAAAAATTTCAGAATTGTGTGTCTGTGTGCACCCATGCAGGCCAGAGGAGAGCTGTCCATCTTGTTATTGGGACAGACTCTCTCCCTTGTTTGGGACTCATTAATTCAGCTAGGCTAACTGGCCAGCAAACCCAGGATTTGCCTGTCCCCCTCTTGGGTGCTGAGGCTTACAAATGTGTCCTTGAGAGGCGTATTGCGTTCATTCTGGGGCCCTAACCAAGTCCTTGTGTTTGCTAAGCGAGTACTTTACAACTGAGCCATCTTTCCAGCCCTGAGACATCTCAGAATTCAAAAACAGTGATGTGGGCTGTAGGGGATGCTCTAGAGGCTGACTTTGGCCTTTGTCCTCTCTCATGACTCCTGCCTCTTCTGTTTACCTGGGAGTTCACTGGGGATGACATCTGTGGTTCACTCGGAACACCAGACTCTGGGTGGGACTTGCCCAGCTCAGTTTTCAGAAGTGATGTACTTGGGACCATCCCTGGGACCCTGGGGCTGCCTCTGTGCATAGTGTCTCCACCCTGGGCCGTCTCCTCTCTGGCTAGTGTCTGAGTCTGTGTTCTGTTGTCGCTAACACAGACTGGATACATTCCAAGGGAAGAGGCTTGTTTTGACGGGCAGCTCTTGTCCAAGGTCAAGGGGCTGCATCTGATGATGCCCTTCTTGCTGCTAGAATCCCAGGGCAGCACATGGCAAGAAGCAAGGAGCACGGACATGTCCCTTCTTGTGTCTATCCCACTTTTCGAGTCACCAGGATTCTAGCCCAGGAATCCACCCTGATGGCGTTATCTAAACCTACTCATCTCCCCAGGCCTCGGCCCAGCACACTGCAGCCAGATTAAATGTCCACCCTCTTACTGCTTCATTATAGTGATTTAGCTGCAGCATGAACTGTGGGGGAACACCCAGACAGAGCAGCCAGTTTCTCCTCAGAGAGCACGATGGACAAGCTTGTGTGAGCATCTTCCTATTTCACTCTGGGCCGTCTATCTAAGAAGAGAGTTGCTAGATCTGAGGGTAAGTTCCTGGTTAGCCTCTAAGACATGTTTAATTTTAGATTAAAAATCACTTCAGGGTAGCAATGACTTTAGTTTTCTTTCTGTTACTGTGAAAACGCAGCTTAGGGAAGAAAGGGGATTTTATTTCAGCATACAATTCCAAGTTACAGTCCAGCATTGTAGGGAAGTCAAGGCAGGATCTTCAAACATCCAGTCACACCACATCTACAGTGAGCAGCAGAGAGAAGCGAGTACATACACAGTCACAGGCTTGGTTGGTTGGCCACTTGCTTATTTGTGCTCAGCCTGATTTCTCTTCTCATACAGCCTAGGGGATGGTGCCGCCCGCGGTAGGCCGGGTCTTCCCACATTGGTTAACTTGAGATGATCCCCTACAGACACGTCCCAATGTAGATGATCCCTCACTGAGACCCTCCTCTCGGATGATTCTAGGTTGTCTCAAGCTAATAATTAAAACCAACAATTACAGTATTAATATGTATAAATCGTACATAGTGATGGGTTCCCATGCAGCAGAATTGATGGAACAAAGGAGACATGATGTGAAGTAAAGAAAACTAAATAAATGTGGAATGGTCAAACTGTTTTCCATAATGCCTCAAGGGTGGTGGCCCTGCCGGAGGGCCAAGCCTGGTGGCCATGCACAGGTCACACACAGTTGCCTGGGAAGACGTGACACTCATTCCTAACTAGCAGAGACCCATCTCTCTCTGAATGTGGAGTTTCCACTTTTTTCTGAGGACTGGGAATTCTCAAGACCTGACCTACACCTGCTTTTTCCAGAATGTGGAGAGATGCTGGAAAAAGCCTGGGTACTGCTTCTTTGGACTGGAAAGTCGTTTCTCTATTGGCTGTGTTCTGAAGTGGATCTCCCACTGGCTGGAAATGCAACAGGTTCAAATCCTGCCTGGCTGAGATACCTTTGAATGGTTTCACTTTGGGTACTGTGTGAATGTGGTTTTCACAGTCATCATCTCCCAAGGGCTTGAGGGAGGTAAGGCCCCACACCTGTGGATAGAGAAGGCTCAGAGATGCCACAGCTAGAAGTGGAGATACTGGGATATGAACCTCGGCCTCTCCGACGCAGAACTTGGGCCCTCTGGCTCCCGAGCTTCTGTGAGGGATAGGCGGGTGAATGGATGAGACACTGCCTTTACCAAAACAGAACAGTCCACAGTGTCTTCCCTCCTCCCTCCTCTCCCTGATACGAGCAGGGACACTGGACATCTCAGGGTTTCTCCTGACCGAAGTCCTGCGGGAAGAAGCCATGAATATGGAAAGTGTGTGGACTGTGGAAGTATGAGAAATGGCTGTTCACATGATGGAGTTGAGTGTGACATTTCTCTCTGCAAGCAAGTGCAATTAGGAGCAGTTGTGCAAGACTTGTCACTTAGCGCTTACTCTCTGTCTTGATGACAACATGACTGACTCTGTGGCCTCCTGGGGTCTTGTACTATGGAACGCTGGGCAACAGAAGACAAGACCCGGGGGCCAGGAAGGTGCTTGCTGTACAGCCTGGGGACCTGAGTTTGATCCCCAGAACCCACATAAAAGTAGGAGAGCTGTGACTGCAGAGTTTTCAGTTGAGGTCCACACAGGTCCTGAAACACATATACCCACAAAACATATCTCATGTGTACACATGCACACACACCCACACACATAGTCACACAGTCTCTCACACACACAGTTAGTTAGTTAGTTAATAATTTTTAAAACCAAAGAACTATTTAATGTATGGATAGTTAATCAACAACAACAACAAAAGACCTCAGTGGTTTGTTACCTGGTGGTTCAAGTATGGGCAGCCACCTGGTGGACTCACGAATTATTTCCTGGGCCGGAGGCTGCTTGCCGATGGTGCCAAGGAGCAAGAGATCAAGGGGAAGAGACCATTCTTTTCTTTCCCTCTGTGAGAGGTTTATTGAGCTGGAGTTCACCTAAGCTGCCATTCTGACATTTGAGGTGTGCAATTTATGGTTTTCCGACTATAATCCTCTCTTGATGGCTGCAGGGCACTGGTCTCAGACTCCTGAAAATACCAAAATGCGCGTCTCTCCTATAAAACACCGAGGCGTCTGCACATGCCCCAGGCGCTTCTCTGCACGCCAGATAATTTCTATGGTCCGAGCACTTAGCGCCAAGCGTTGCTGTACACACAGTTGCTGCACTAGTGAGAGGCTGGAACAGGTTTCAAACCTTTTTTAAAATTTCCTTATTTTTATTTTATTTGCATTGATGTTTTGCCTGTGTTTGTGCCTTAGCCTTTCCGATCCAATAAGCACATGGGTAGCCAGGCTTCAGTTTCTGCCCACACCACCAAAGAACTCTCACCCTTCCAGCTATGCCACCGTGCTACCATCAGCTTCCTGAGATAGCTGCTCACGCCTCCCTGGGCAGTGCTTCTCAACCTTTAATGTTCTAGGGCACTGTGATGGATCAGTAACACTAGCTAGTTCCCACCCCTGCCCTGCAGCCCTGCTCAGCAAGCTTCAGAAATAATGTCTATCTCTTATTAATCTGATCTGTCAGGGGAAATATGGATGCAAGAAGGCCCAGGCTAAGAATCATCAGACTCTACCACTTCCCAACATGTGATGTTTCATAGGTCACTCCCAGTGACCACTGCACTTCACCCTGAATGGCCAATCTCCATGAAGATAAGAGATGCTGTAAAATATATGACTTAACAAAATACCAAAAAGGCCAGCGTAAAACAATGTGGCCAAAAACAAGTTAGGGAAAGAGAGGATTTGTTTAGCCTACACTTCAAGGTTCCAGTCATCACTGAGGGAAGTCTGGGAAGGAACTCACTCATAGTCAAGGATGCAGCAGAAATTAAGGAGGAACACTACCTGCTGGTACACTTCAGGCCACCTACTCAGGGAATGGTGCCGTCCACAGTGGTCTTGGCCTTTCTACATCAATTGACAATCAAGACCACCCCTCCCATCATGCCCTTAGGCCACTCTGATTTGGGAAATCCCTCAACTGAGATTCCCTTTTCAGATGACTCTGGGTTGTGTCAAATTGACAGACAATTCAAGCCAACTGAGGCAGCCACTCTCTTAGATACGTACCACACACAAATGGCTCATGAGATGAGACTGAATGACCTCCCACTCAATGGCTGTAAGCAAACACCCTATCAGGAGTGTGACCTTTGCTTCTAGAACTTGCTTGCTGTGACTGTATTGCAGAGTATTTAGCTGATACTCTACTTTGGATTTAATAAATGTTTTTTTCCAGTTTGCATGCTTTTTATTTCTTTTTCTTGCCTAATTACTCTGGCTATAATCACTAGTAATATGTTTAGTGGCTGTGTAAAAGTGGATTTCTTCGTCTTTTTGATGGTCAGTTATCACCATCGAATGTGGTGCTTTGGACTTTCCTTGAATGCCCATCGCTGTGCTAAGGCAGTTCCGTCCACACCTAGCTTCCTTCTAATCGGGAATCGTGGTGAATGTGCTCAGATTCTTTTTCTGTGTCAATTGAGATGATTATGTAGCATGGTTCCTTCTTTTCTGAGAATGTGGTGTACTATAGGAACTGATTTTTGTGTGTCAACCCATCCTTGAATTCCACAGATAAATCCCACTTGGTTATAACGTATAATCCCTTCAATATGTTGCTAGATTAATTCTAATAGAGTATTTCTGAGAAACTTTTTAATTCTATATTCACAAAGGAGGTTGGTTATAGCTGTCTTTTTTTGTTTTGTTTTGTTTTTTGAGACAGGGTTTCTTTGTGTAACAACCCTGACTGGTTGTCCTGGAACTCACTTTATAGACCAGGCTGGCCTTGAACTCATATAGATCCGCCTGCCTCTGCCTACCAAGTACTGGGATTAAAGGCGTGCGCCACCACGCCTGGCAGGTGTAGCTGTCTTAAGATATCTTTCTCATCAGTCTCTAGGTCAGTTTTTCTATCTCTCCTTAAGTCACTCTTAGTTCGCTCCTAGAAACATCTTACCTTCATCTCAGGCACCTGGTCTGTATGCGATTGCTCAGTGTATTCTCTGGTGGTTGCTAGTGCAGTCCCGAGTATTTTTCTCGCTTTTGTTTTCAGCTTTTATCACAGTAAGTTTCATTGACTTTCTCAAAGAACTAACTTTCAGCCTCACTCTATTGTTTGCTATTTTGTTCATATTTTTTAATTTTTTTCTTCCCTTTCCTAGCTCTGGGTTTGGTTTGCTCTTCTAAAGCCCTGTTTTGATGTAGCTCTTTCTGGTTTTTCAAGGCGATGGTTTACAGCTGTAAACTCCCCTCTGGGCTCTGACTTTGTCCGGTCCCTCCCGTGTTTCAGTTACATTGTGGGTTTGTTTTCACAGTTATCTCAATAGACTGTCTAATCCATCTTACAATTCCTTCTTTGTCCTAATTGTTTGAGTATACTGTTTATTGAACTTCCATGTATCTGTGAAGTTCCTGGTTTCTCCTCCTATTGTTACTTTACAGTTTTATTCCTCAGAGGCTGGAAAAGATACTTTGTATAGACCCAATACTATAAACTTGTTCTGTGACCTGATAGGAGGTCTATACCAGAGAATGACTTGTGTTCATGAAGATGACATGTCTGTTGATGTGATGACCTAGGGCATTCTGCTACCTCTTAGGTCTATTTAAGATTCTTTTCTTTTTTAAAAAAAATAATTTTCTTTATAAAGATTTATTTTTATTTTTGTACTATTTGTGTATGTGTGTTTTGCCTACATGTATATCTGTGTGTGCAGCGTGAATGCCTGGTGCCCATGGTGGCCAGAAGAAAGCACCAGATCTCCTGGGACTGGTGTTCTAGAGGGTTGTGAGCCTCCATGTAGGTGCTGGGAATTGAACCCTGCTCCTAGTTAAACAGTCAGCGCTCTTCACTGCTGAAGATTTCACTGAAAATTTCCTATTTTCCTAGATTCCCTATTCACATAGGGAACTCTTGAAAGCTCCTATTCTCTGAGCATGTCCTACTCCGCCTTCTTCCCCACGCCTGTGGATTTGTTTATCATATTTCTTCCCTTATCTTTTGCCCTTTTCCCCAATTGGCTGAAACTATTTTCCTTTAAATTCTTTTTCCCAAACATCAGGGAACTCTCTTTAGCCCCGGAGAAGCTGCTAGATAGGGAAACAAATCGGACCTCTGGAGAAAACTCATGACTGCAATTCTTTGGGAATAAGGATTTTGTTATTTTCTCTGGTATTATTGTAACTGTGTTGGTAACATGGGCTACCATATTTATGGAACTCGTGAGCTGGCGTGCAGGGTGTGGCAAGCGGGAATTAACACACACAGCACTTACTTACTGAAAGTCAGCAGCTTCCTTATTCATCAGCATTTCTCGACTTTTGTACGTTTCTGATTAAATTTTGGCATTCCTCATAAGTTGATTCTGACAGATTTACCAGTTTGTTCTCTGCTTTTATGGAAGGGCAGAGTTCTGTCATTTCCCATTTTGTCATGGTGGCAATAGCCTCTCCAGTGTCATCTATATCTTCACTTATCAGAATTGTATGTATAGGAACATAATGTCAGTGAAGTAAAGGACGTTACTCTGACTACCATGGCTGCTACACCTCTAAGCTGATTCTCTATCTTGTATTAGCTTTCTGTTGCTGTTGTAACAAGTTGCCGTAAAGTTCGTGGCTTGTATAATATAATTTACACAGCTTTTGAGGTCAGAAATCTGAAGTGGGTCTCGCTGACCTAGAATCAAGTTGGCAGGACTTTGCTCCTTCTGGAGACACCACGGAAGATCTGTGTCCTTGGCCTTACCAGTGTCTGGAGGCCATCTGCATTCTTTGGCTTATGACACTCTCCTTCCATCTTCAAAGCCAACAACATCAGGTCAAGTAAGTCTCCTGCAGTGGCCTCTCCAGGTCTTTCTTCTGTGTCCTTCTTTATGTCTAGGACCTCTTGTGATTGTATTGGTCCTTCCTGGATAACTTCTGTACCACAAAGTCAATTTTCCTTCACCATGTAACAATATGTATTCACAGAGTCTAGGGGTTAGGATGTTGGCATCTTTGAAGGACTATGATGCTGCCTATTACATTTGACATGCCCAAGAATGTGTTTTATAATCATTACTTCACATGATTTGATATTTGAAGAGTCTGAGAAAGAAGAGCAGGCACCTATAGCTTGATACAGTGACCTTTTTATTGACTTTTCAGCTCACATTTGTTTTACACTTGTGGATTCAGTTACTATCTGGTGTCATTTCCCAATGTACCTTTGCTCTTACCCACACTTATGTTGTTATGATTAAGTATATTGTATTTCTATAGTCTGCAGGCCCAATGATAGATTTATATATGTTTGTTTTATATAATTACCTTCAAAGTCTGTTGAGGAAAGAGAGGAACTACATTTGTGCTATTTTTTACAATCACATTAATTTTTTAATTATTATTGATATTGTGTGTACATATATATTCAGATTATTATTTGGGTTGTCTTTTCACAGTCTAAAACTTTCTTTTAATATGCCTTGTAAGTTAGGTCTACTGACAACAAGTTCTGTTAGATTTTTTAACATCTGGGACAATCTATTTCACCTTTGAGTGACAATTTTATTGGGCGTTAGATTCCTGGTGGATAGCCATTCACTCTGGGAGGCTCTCTCATGGTCTCTGTCTTCTGTTATTTCTTATGAAAAGTCAGCTGTTAGCCGAATGGGGCTCCTTGGTATGTCACAGTCATTCTGTCTTGCTGTTCTGAAAAAATTGTCTTTCGGTGTTTTTTTTTTTTTTTTGATGTCTTGGGATCTCTGCATTTATTGTATTTGAAGTTTATTGAGTTTCTTGGCTATGTAGACCAATGTTTTCCTCAAATTTAATAAGTTTTCAGCAACTATGTCTCTTTTTTTTCTCTCCTGTCTTTCACATGGATCTTTCTGATTCTTCAGCTTCTCCCCCATTCATCTCCTCTCTAAGCTCCCTCATCCCCTCTTTCAGTCCTCCCCAATTTCTCCCTTCCATCTTCCCTCCCATCTGTCCTTTATTTCTCCCTTTCATCCCTCTTCCCGTTCCTACTCCCATCCCTCTTCCCGTCCCCCCTCTAATCCTTCCCTCTTACCATTCTTCTACCAACAGATAGAACTTTCTCTAAGGTGAACTAGAAACAAAAAGAAGGCCCAGACTCCAGCTCAACTGCCAAAGCCTCACATTCTTCTCACGATTTTTCTTACCAAAATTTAATTGATTTTTCTTGACGAAGTGATGTTTCTTCGTTTGCTGTATTCCCTTAGTGCAATCCTACAGAGTTTAAATTGTTTCTTTTAATTTGCTTTTCACCCATGGGGCTCCTCCAGTCACCGTTCCAGGAATGGAGCTCTTGGGACCTTGGTGCTTGAAATCCCTTCATAGGACCAAGGCACCGCGAAGATCAGAGGGCACTGTATCCGTCAGGGTCTAATGAGGCACAGTTGTTGGAGACACAGATCCAGTTATACCACAGGGAGAATTGTGCTGGCACATGAATGAGACAGCGGGCAAAGCTGGCCCGTTCTACCCCAAGGCCAGTGCCTGGTCTCCCATCCTGGCTAACTTTAACTGTCAGCTTGACATGGCCTAGAGTCACCTGAGAATGGTGTCCCAGCTGAGGAAGTTTCCAGATTAGACTGGCCTGTGGGCATGACGGTGGGGCATTGTCTTGATTGATCATTGATTTGGGAGGACCCAGCCCATGGTGGGCTGCGCTATTTGCTGGACAGGTGGTCCTGAGCTAGGCACCAGTCTTTGGGCATCCACCATGTATTCTGGGCACCAGCCTTTGGGCATCCTCCATGTTTGCTGGTCCTGAGCTAGGCACCAGTCTTTGAGCATCCTGCATGCTTGCTGGGCAGGTGGTCCTGAGCTTGGCACCAGGCTTTGGGCATCCACCATGGTTTCTGTTTCACGTTCCTGCTTGAATTCCTGCCTTGGCTTTCCTGAGTGACCTGGAAGTATAAATCAAATAAATTCTTTTCTCCCCTAAATTACTTTTGGTCATAATATTTGTTACAGTAACAGAATGAACCTAAAATTGTTCTTCTCTCTTAACTTGGCTCTCTTCTCTGTAGACTTCCTTCTCAGGTCGTAAGTCGCTCCACATTAGGGACTCCAGGAATCCACTGCAAGCTTTACAGGCCGGGAAGGGAGATCATGTTTGCGTCTCTGTTATTCACATTATCTGGATCTCATGGAGGACACTTGTCTCTGTTACTTTTGTTGTTGCTGTGATAAAATGCCCTGACAAAAGCTTCTTTGGGGAGAAAGGGTTTGCCCTGGCCCTGGCTCAGGAGTGCAGTCCATCGTGGCAGAGGCGTCACGAGTCAGGGACCCGAGGCAGCCGGTCATGGCGCCACAGTCGGGAAGTAGGGGCAACGAATGAGCGGTGTCTGCTTAGCTCCCTTTCTCCCCTTCTGTAGGTCAGAATCCCAGCTAGACAATGGTGTCACGCACACAGGGTAGGTAATTCCCCAAGACCCATCCCCCAGGTGGTTCCAGATCCTGTCAATTAATACTTAACAGCACAAGCACTGATTTGAGCACATGCCCACTCTCCGGACAAGCTCCTATGGCTAGGGATATGGTACCAGCTCTGGACTATGGTCCCTTCCCTGTAGCCCTCTGAGGGCAGACCAGATGTGATGGATACAACTATCAAAGTCACATCAGGTGACCAAAAAGGAGGACTCAAATCACCACAACAGCCTCCACTTTTCTCTTAAAGAACACACGTAGTGTGGTGGAAAGATGACTTGGGTAAGCACTGCTTCTGCAGAGGATCTGGGTTTAGTTCCCAGCACCCATATGGTGCTCACAACCATTTGTATCTCCAGTTCCAGGGAATCCAATACCCTCTCCTGATCCCCACAGGCACCATGTGGTGCACATATATACATACATGCAGAACACTCATACATATAAATTAATCTTGAAATATATCTATGGAAAAGTACACATGCAATTTTGCATATCCAACCATTCCTCCCTTAAAGATGTTTTGATTTATGATTTTTTTATGATGACAAAAAAAGAAACAATATGCCTGCAGAATTCTGAAGCGAGGGAAATGGCTCATTGGATTAAGAGTTCTGCATAAGGATAAGTGTAAGGTCCTGAGTTCAGATCCTGGACACATAAACGTGGAGCAGGCATAGGAACCTGCCTGGAACCCCAAGGCTCGGGATCCCTGGAGCAAATTAGCTACTAGACTAACCAGATAGACTAGTAAGGGATTCAAACGAGAGACCCTCCTTCAGTATGTAAGATGGGGAGTGATAGAGGACGTCAGCCTATGGCCTCTACAGATGCACACATGCGCACATACATGAGCATGTGCGGACATACCATGCACAGGCAAAAAGAGAAGATAATAAATTTGCATTTGGCTCTTGTCCTGGATTAGGCAGCCGTGAACCACGGTTCCCAGCAGTCACATGATCACAAAGGGAAAGAGCCAGACTCCACAGATGACCGCGCTGCGAATCTCGGCAGTTTGGTAGGCTCACTTGCCGTGCTGTGACCTGAAGCGGTTTCAGTGAGGAGGGGTTTGTGGGACTCCATTGTGGGTAGAGGAGCGTCTGCAGTTAGTCTGCGGGGACTCCTAAATCTCTTGGACAGACTCAGAACCTACAACTCAGACTTCCTAAGAATCGTCACTTTCAGTTGTGCTCCTCCTGCAGAACTGAGCGAGCGCTTCCTAAGTCACAGAAGTGAATTCAGACGGCACAAGTCAAAGGAAGCCAGCAGTAAATTTCTCCAAGGAGACCGTGGCCACTGGACAGTAAGAAATGGAAGCTGCAGAGTGGCCTTTGACACGGCAATTTTCACATTGTTTTCTGAGTGCTAGATTGATTTTGACTCTCTGGATGACACCGAGGCTGAAAACTCTGACTCACAGAGGCGAAGAATAACAAACCCAACTTGCCAAGCCTTGCTGGACGATGGGAACCATTCTGGGTTGACCTGATGCTACCTCGTTTTCCACAAGGCTGAGGCCGTCTCTGGCAGTGTGTGCCTGCAGAGGCTGACTGGGCCAGCAGCCACTCATCTGTGTCACATGTAAACCCTGTGGTATTTCTAACTCACATGCTGTCCCTTCAGACATGATGACAAAGCCTACCGTAGCATGTGGCCTCTGGTTCTAGAATGCTCAAGTTCTGAACGCTAAAAGAAAGCAGACTGAGCAAGCCAGTCAATGGTACTCTTCCATGGCCTCTGCTTCAGTTCTTGCCCCGACTTCCCTCAGGGATGGGCTAAGATAAAATGAATCCTTTCCTCCCCAAGTTGCTTTTGGTCACGGTGTTTCCTCACAACAATGGAAATCTACCTAAGACAGAACCCAGACTCATGTCAAGTCTTTGCATCACATCCTATTACAGTTGGGTTTCTCTTCTATCTTAAACTAGAGACATCCTCCTTGGTTAATCTCAACTCTATGAGTTACTTTTTTCATTGTTTTGACCAAATACCTGACAAGAAGCAATGTAAGAGAGGAAAAGAACGCTTACTTTGGCTTGAAATTTAAGGATATGGTCCATCGTGGTGGCAAAAGCGGGCGCAGGTGCATGAGGCAGCCTGTCACATTTCTTTTGCAGTCAGGAGACAGAGAACAAACAGGAAGTAGGAGCAGGCTATAAACCTTAAGGCCTGTCTCCAGCTATCCCCTTCCACCAGAACAGTCTCACCATGTAAAATTTTCAAGCCTTCCAATACAGCCATACTAGCTAGGGACAGGGGTTCAAGAAAAGCCCCCCAGAGGGCATTTCACATGGATAGAGACAGGGGCTCAAATTGGAGGGCGTTTCACACAGAAACCACAAACATCACTAAGACCGTCCTCTACTTAGGAGAGTTGAACCCTATGTTCCTCTTCACCTACTGATGAAACTTCCAGAAGTTGTGGGGAGTTCAGACTCCCAGTGGGACCAGTTTTCTGGTGTCCACAGCAGGGACCAAGACCTCTGCACCAGCACTGTCAAAGGTATCAAGGCCTAGAGTGTAAGGCACTCACTCTTCCCTTACCAAAGCAGTGGAATCTCCCTTGGCATAAGGCTTGGGAACTCACCGGGGCATGGAATCATGGTCCTGCCAGGGTGACCACGTCATTCAAGGTTTCTAGAAAGGACTCACCAGCTGTCTTTTTCTTTGATGATGCTCTTCCCTCAAACCTTTTGTCTTAACTTGTTTTTTGTTGCTATAATAGAACTATGCAAGACTGGGTTGGCTGTGGACCATGGAAGTCTATTTGGCTCACAGTTCTGGAGGTTGGGGAGCCTTAGAGCACAGTGCTGGCATCCACCAGCGCCTTGTGAGGGCTTACAGCTGTGTTTGCATCATAACGTAATGGGGTCTTTGTGTGGGGAGACAGAGCAAGTGTGCCAGTTAAGGTTCTCCTTCTTTCAAAGCTACTGTTAACCATTATGAGGGTGCTACCCACATCACCTCATCTAATCCTAATGAGGGCCCCACCTCCCAATGCCATCTACATATGATTCAGGTGATTATGTTTTATACCCGTGAACTTATAGGGACCACGTTCAAATGGCAGCAACCTTTGGCTAGTGGTCCCCATCCATGCATAGTCTCCTTCAGTATCACACTCTCTGGCTTAGGACCCATGTAACCCAGACTTCTGAACCCTTTCGTCCCACCTAGGACCTGCCCCATGTTGAAGTCATTGCCCCACAAACCCTATTGATGTCTCATCTTCCCTTGCGCAGCTGCCTCATTTTAAAGCACGTCCATCCTTGTAAGTGACATTTGCAGGGAGGGACAAGTTGTAGTCCTGTTGAAAATAAAGCCCTCTGCCAGGACTGCACCTGCTGGTCACAAGAGTGACCCCCAGCCGGCACCCCACCCCATCTCCTGTCCAGGTGACTTTTCCTACCTTCCCTCTTTGCGTGCTTCTACCATCTCCCCGTCCTCATTCATGCCTCGTGACTTCCCATTCTACCAGCACCAACAAAACTCCCGTAAGTGTGGTCACTGTCTCCGTTCCTCCAATCCCGTTCATCTCAACCACCACTTCTGCAAACAGCTTGCCCAAGCCATCTTCTTCGAGACTCTATAAGCAATGATCCTTACAAGCAATGACTTCGTTGCTATTGACTCCACAGTCTGGTCTTCAGCGATGGGGCCACCCCTCCTCCCTCCATAAGATGCTTTACAGACATTATTAGGCTTTCTTGATCTCTAACCCCTGTGCTCTTCATTTGACCTTAGCTTTCCTCGGTGGCCATCTTCCTTTTCTCCACCTTTGGAGTGCTGGCACACGCTAGGGCACAGGTCCTGGAGCTCCCCTTGTCACTCTGAGAGCTGCTTCAGCTGGAAATGAAAGTGTATAGCAATGACTCTGAACACGAATACGTTTAAGACTATACACAAAATGTGTGGCTATACAAGCCTAAGGACCCGAGTTTGAGTCCAGTGCCCCTCGTGAAAAAGCCAGGATTGATGCTGTGCCCTTGGGTCCCAGTGTTGGGCAGGCAGTGACAGTTGAATCCCTGGGACTCCAGGTCAGCCAACCAAGCATGAGAGGTGACCTCCACGCCAGTGAGAGACCCTGTCTCAAAAAACAAGGTAGGGAGCACCTGAGGAGTGATACTCAAGCTTAGACTCTTGATGTCTGGCCTCCACACTTAACAATGTACACATATGCAAATCTGTTGGTCTTTCAAAACTCATGAGAGTTTGATTGCTTCTCAGCAGCTGAGTCCTTGGGCCCAGCCACCACAGTCTTTACTGGCAGGTGGCAATGTCCTCCCTGCTTCTTCCTACCCCTTCCTTCCCCGCCCTGCGCCCCACTATCCTAGTCAGTGGTCCATTTCTTTTTCTCTAACAGTACTAGTAAGATATGAGTCATACCCACTCAGTTCTCCTGAAGTATACAATTAATCAAAATATCCGTGTCTTTTTCAGACTTTGTGACTGTCATGATGGTCGACCCAGTACCCCAAAAGTCACCCCCACACTTTAGCTGTCGCCCTCCATCCAATCTTAGCTCTCTACTCCCGCGGCATCCACTAATCTACTTCCTGTCTCTAACTGAGGTGGGAAGACTCCTCCTAAATGTGGGCGGAGCCGCTCCGGATTTAGGGATCCTGGATCGCATAAAGAGAAGAAAGCAGCTCAGCAGCAACATCCTTTATTACTCTTTGCTTCACAAATGTGGAAGCCATGTGACCAGACTCCTCAAGCTCCCGCCTCCCCCATGACTTCCGGCCAGAAGGTCTCTTTACTCAGGAGCTCTGAGCCACAACCGACCTTTACTTTGTGTTTGTCAGGGCGCTTCATTACAGCAGCGGGAAAATAACCCACGAGGCTGTGTGATCTGGCCCTCTGCCTTTCTGACCCTGTCGCCTCCTGTCCCTCCCCACTCCCCTTATTTCTGACATTCTAAACCCCCTCCTTTCCGCTTAACCTGCACAGTTCTTCCTTCTGCCTGGCATCTCTTTCCTAAGATGCCCCCGGAACCCATCTCTCTGCCCTCACCGCCCACGCTGTCTTTATGCACGTGTTCCCTTTGGGTGAGACCCAGCCTGAGCATTCTGGCAACTTCCCAGCCTGCTTTTCCTCAGCCCGTCCTCGTGCCTCCGTTTGCAGTTGCTCTGCTTTTCTGCTTTTCTCTTTCTTCCTTTCCAAACATCTCACGTGTGTTTTGTAAGGGAAGTGGTGGGAAGACCTTGAGGTTTATAGACCATCCCAGCTTCCCAGATGTTCACACGATCCCACTGCCACAGCTGTGAGCTGCTTCTGCAACCATGCCTTTTCTGCCATGATGGGTCATAGCCTCAGACTGTGAGCCAAAATAAATTGTTCCCCGCTTAAGTTGCTTCTTTTCAGGTATTCGGGCGCAGCGATGAGGGAGGTAGCTAATTTAGGCCCCCTGGTGAATATCGCCGGTTACCATCCCTGGGGAATATTCAGCTCTCAGTTAACAGTGTTGTAGGTAGTGATTACTGGGTGCGTGTCTGAGGAGGCCAAACCAGCGTTTCAAAAAGACATCTGCACTCTTATCTTCGTATCATTCACAATTGCAAAATACAGAGTCAGATAAGATGTTTATCAATGGGGGGGAAGGCCCAAAGGAAATACGGTACGCACACACAGTGGAATGTTATCCCAATGGTAAAAATGAATGAAATCTCATCACCGTGGCTGCATGGATATAGGGCATTACAGAGAGTGAATGAACAAGACAGGGAAAGGGAGAGATGGCTTCTGTCACTGTGTGTGTTGCAGCTATGAAGATTGATTTCAGGTAGCTGGGCATGGTTTCCTATGCCTGTAACCCCAGCAGTCAGGAGACTGAGCCAGGAGTACCATGAGCTCAAAGTCATTCTGAATGACGTAACAAGAAAGGGCCAAGGGATGAAAGGAAAAAGGAAGGGAGGAGGGTGAGTGGGAAAATAAAATATACTAGAGTCTAGGGGAGGGGGAGAGGTAAGAGAGAGAGGGAGGTTGGACAATAGGTACCAAAATAGACAGGAGTATTCTTTTTTTAAAAAAAATTATTTTTATGTGTATGTGTGTGAGTATTTTACCAGTATGAATGTATATGTACTATGTGTGTGCAGTGCCCTCAGAGGCCAGAAGAGGGTGTTAGGTCCCCTGGAACTAGACTTACAATCAATTGTGAGCTACCATATGGGTTCTGGGAAGTGAACCTGCACTCTCTGGAAGTGTTCCTAACCTGCTGAGCCATCTTTTCAACCTCCATTGTTCAAGTGCATTCTATAGCACAGGCGGGTGACTATAGTTTACAACAACTTCTATAATCTACTTATTTGCTTTGCTAATAGAGCCCTGATGACTAGCCCAAGATGTTTCCAAATTTATGACACACGCGCCTCAGCCCCCTCAAGTGCTGGTATTATAAGCACGCGGTACCATGTCCATCGGTATTATACGGTTCATAAAGAACTGCAAGTTCACAGGTTCCCAGCCCAGAGAAATGAGGAATCCTCAAGGAGCTGTTGATTTTAATCCTCTGGTTTGACCATGACTTGTGGTATGCAGGATGAACAGAGAACAACCCCTTAGCCAGAGACACAGTGTGTCTCATTAGCACACCATGCCCGTAACTAGGTACAGCACTTCCATGTCAATTAAAAATAAACAAAGCAGAACTCTTCAGTATGAACTTGAAAGTAGATGGAGGATGAGTCATAGACTCCCAGCCCAGGAAACCAGGACTGGGCTCCAAGAGGGATACCAGCTGCTTTACCTGCAGTGGGTTCCAGGAACCAGCGTGGCTCCAGTTCCCTTGTGGCTTCCTTCAGGCTTTCGGGGGACTATCTGCACCTTGAGTGGAAGGCCAGCTGCAACACCTCCATGCTGGTGAGTCTGTGACACATGGGATTCCACGGTGTCTCCATGCACATGGGCCGAGCGTGTTTAAGGACATTAAAGACCCTTGTGGGGTGAGGAGGAAGTCACTCAAAGTTCTGGCTAAATATTTGTCCTTTCACAACGACAAGGTTGTGAGTGCAGCCGGCGATGCTGTCCTTCCCACTTGCTTCAGAGAGGAGCTGCCTGGGCCTCTTAGCTTCGAGGTTGTCGAACACCTGGCATCTGTGCTTTGACAGATTCAGGGATGAAGTAAAGATTCAGCGGACACAGATGTTCCGAGCTGCTTCCTTCCCCCTTGGCATTTCCCCTATAAAGCCTCTGTGCAGGAGCTTGGTGGGGGAGGGTGCCCAGAAGTCTCTCACTGGACTTCACCTTCATTAATTCCATCAATATAAAAATCAAACACCGTGATTTTTATGACTGTTTATTTTCCCAAGCTCCAAACAACAATTGCCCCACACTGCCCTGTGCTTGTGAAGCCATACTTAGCACGTCTGGTTTGGCTCACAATTATTAAGACTTCAAAGTAGCGAGAAAGATGATACCTTAAGTCAACTTGGGCTCCTGTAACAAAACTCCCGAAGTCTGGGCGGTCAAGACGTGCATCTCATACTTTTGGAGATGGGAAAGTTTGATATGGAGGCGTTGTTGGATGGATGGTGAACACAGCTCATGGATGGTACCTGTCTGTGTTCTTATATGGGAGGAGGGACACAAGAGCCTGTTGGGGTTCCCTTCATGCAAGGGGATCCTGTTCATGAAAGTCACCCCTAGAATCCAGTCACCTCCAAAGGCCCTGTCATTGGCAGCCAGAACTCTCTGTGCCGCTGCTGAAGCAGCCTGGGACTCTTGGCCACACCCCAGAAAAGAATTTCAGGACAAGTCAGTAGGACTCACAGTTGGAGTTTATTAAGAAATTTTTTTGTTTGTTTGTTTTTTGTTTTGTTTTGTTTTTTCGAGGCAGGGTTTCTCCGTAGCTCTGAAGCCTATCCTGGAACCTGGCTAACCTTGAACTCACAGAGATCTGCCTGCCTCTGCCTCCCAAGTGCTGGGATTAAAGGCGTGCGCTACCACTGCCTGGCAAGAAAATACCTTTTAAAAAATAATTTAATGATGTGTGTGTGTGTGTGTGTGTGTGTGTGTGTGTGTGTGTGTAGGAGAAATATATGCATGAATGCAACTATCAGAGGCCAGCTGGTAAGTACTGGGAGCTGAACCTGTGTCCTCTGCAAGAGCAGCAGGTGTTCTTTCTTGCTAATCCATCTCTCCAACCCCAAGGAAAGGTTGATAATATAGATTTAAGTAGGAGCGGGGGTGTGGGTGGGGGGTTAAGAAAGGGCTCTCTGTATATAACCAAGGGTGGGTGCCTGAAAAGCATCTGGAGCTTTGGACAGCTGTTTTATGGCAAACTTTAATGGAAGGGAGATTATTCATGAGTTAAGGCGGGGAATTCCAGGAATGGATCTGGATTTTTCCAGGCCAGGGTTACTCTCCTCTTCTGTCCTCACGTGGGGTTGTTAGATGTGACACGGTGTCAGATGCATGATGGGAGCAGGCGATTCTGCAAGGCTCATGAGCTGTAGGATGAAGCAAAGGACAGTCTACCTCTCCTGGTTGGCTGGGTCGTTTCCAGCTTGTCTGTGGTGGTCTTGTATCTACTGATGGAATGGCCACATGGTGTTTAGTGTGTCGCAGCTCTGTGGTTGGTCACATCAGCCTCCAGTCACCAGCAATTGGCCCATTTATCTAGTTGTCCTGCCTCAGTCCCACCCATCCCATCCCACTGAGGACCAGGCTTCTGCATATGAACTGGGGACTCCACAGCAGATACCAAAGAGTGAGACCCTTTATCAGGGTCTTCACAGCCAGCTCTCCTCCTTGCTAGGATCTCAGGGCCTCAGAGGGGCCTTGAAGTTGGATTTTCTGGTAGAACTGGCATTAAGTCTCCCTGTGTGCCCTCATGGGAGTGACAGGGACAACTGGAACTGATGGCCATCTTCCCCTGTCTTTTCATTCTTTGAGAGAAGGGAGTAAGCATGGTCCTGTTGGGAGGGAGCCTGGAGGGAGGGAAGATCACCAAATCCAATACAGAGAGGCAGTTGTCTCTCTTGTGGCTCCTTGGGCGAGTGTGTTCAGTCCTGCTGCAGGCAGTACAGCTGGAAGCCAGGATGTGACTGGTCTCAAGGCTAATCAGAATCTCTCTCTGGGGGCTGGAACCACAGGTGGGGGTGGGCTTGAGCATTTGCTTAACAGCAGTTGAGACACGAGAGCATCTGAGGTCAGGATTATGGCCAGGGTGGGAACAGAAGGCAGGCATGAGGCTTAAGCACCTCAGAGAAAGTGTGGGGCCAGAGGAGAGGGTAGCCTTGAGAAGGGTGGTTGGAGTCATGCTGGTCCAACTGGATCCCTGAGATGGGGCTCAAGAGGTTCATCTGGGGAGGGGACCCAGCAACAGACAAGACCAAATCGGTGAGTGTCAAAATTGGATTCTCTCTTCGGTCCAGGAAGAGGTGGTCTTATTCCCATCTCCATCCTCACCCCATGCCTCTCCCAAGACGAGATCGGACTTGTGAATCCTTTCTCTGCCACTTTGCTGAGGGAGGGTGGGACCAAAGCTCCATCAGCCGAGAGTGACATATTTGGTAGAATACAGGCACACGTACAAAGACACTTGATCCCCTTCATTTAGAATATTCCTGAAGAGTTTCTATACCCCGATAAGCCTCTCTGCCGACCAAATCACACTGCATCAGAAAAGGCCCAGGTTTACTGGATACAACACTCATGGCTGATTTTCCAGCCCCCCAGAGAGGAGACAAGAAAACCACGTGTCTGTTTTCTGGGGACAGTTTAAATACCCTGTGGGAGTGGTCTTGAGCATCTCTGGGGGAGGGATCACCATTTGGCAGGCTTTCTGAGATGCAGTAGGGTTTGGAGAGAGGTGGAAGAGGGGGCTTGGGGTGAAGCTTCCACTGAACAACTCCTGGCCTCCTCTTGGCCCGGCTCAGGCCCAAAGGTCAGTCTGACCCGTGTTCTCCTTTCTGAAGCTCGCAGTCTTGGTGACAGAATATTGCGTATGATTTATAGTTTCCAGCATCCATCCTTTAATGGAGGGAAATGAAATGCAGGTGTTGGGAGAATGTACAGGAAAACAACGGTGGAGGCAACGAGCCAGGGTTTCAAAGCTTCAATAGGAGTCTTCCTGCCAGGGCCTTGGTTCATTTTCTGTTACTGTAATTGAATACTACAGATGGGATAATTTATTTAAAAAGAAAGGAACAACTTTATTCCCTGTGGTTCTAGAGTCTATGAAGTTCAATAACACAACACTAGAACCTGGTGAGGGCTTTCTTGCTACATCATAATGTGGCAGAAGGACTCACATGGGGGACAGAGTAAGCATGCTAGCTCAGTAGTGCCTCTTCTTATAAGATCACTGATGACATCGAGGGCACCCACCTGACCCTAATTATCCTTCAAAAGCCCCACTGCCAGACACCGTCAACATGTAGATTTGGGTATTAAATTCCCAATACACAGACTTCGGAGACATTCAAATCATAGCATCCAGGAAGGACAAGGGGTGGACACTCTGGATAGAGCAAATCATGTTTCCCAGCATGCACAGGTGTTTGGGTGGGACAGGAGCCCGGAGGACTTTGGATAGAACTAAGTATGTCTGTCTTGTAGGTGGGGCAGGGTGGGGAGGTGAGAGGACAGCCCCTCAGGAGGTCAGGGAAAGGGTAGCTCACAGTGCACCTGCTCTGGCAACCACTGTGGGTGCTTCAGTGATGAGGCAAGGTCTAGAGAAGGCTGTGGCCTCTGTGTGGAGAGGTCGGAGGCAGGAGACCACATGCTGAGGTCTATGTGGAGGCCTAACATCATGGCAGACAGGCGAGGTCCTATGCTTCAGAGAATCAAGGCAGAAGATGGTGGATGTTACCAATTCCTTGCGAGTGCAGATGAGATGCCTGCCAGGACTGGGGTGGGGAAAGACGCCGGGTTCCATGGTACTTGGTGCCACAGGAGTGTCGTGAAACATGCAGGGGTGATTGCAGACTGCTGGGAGGAGGAGCCCCGGAGGACACGGGGCACTCTACGCTACCACTCTGCCTCGTACTGCCCCTGGACCTTGGTTAGCGGCCCCATTCTTTTTCCTTTCTCTGCCTACCACAGTGCTGGGGGCTACAAGCCCATGTGCAAGCAAACCTGTTTTTGTATGTGTGTTTTGGGGATTCAGACTCAGGTCTTCGTGTGTAAGCCTCAAGCTCCGCACTGACCCGTGTCTCCTGGCCTGGTTATTGCTTCAAAGGTCTGCTGGGATGTGTTCAGATGCTGAGAGCGCAAGATGGCCAGGGGTGGCTTTGTGTGTTTCCCTTCTCTGGGAAGTTAAGAATGTTGTATCCTGTGACTTCAATTAGACCAATAAATCAAAGGCTTTCAAGTATCAGGAACCATAAGAGTGTTGTGAAACTTTAATGAAAGAAACATAAGCGTGGCTTTAAGCTTAATAGTGAGAATTGCTGGTTCCTGGCTTTTTTTCCCTACTTTTTAAGTAGCTGATTGTGCTAGCAGAAGTGTCAGAGGCACAATACAGTAATCGGTATCTATAAAGTGTTTGGGGTCCTTGCCAGTCTGCCAGCTCCACGCAGGCTCGCAGGAGAACTGTCTTCACAGCACTCAACAGTGCCTGGAGTTGCCCCATTTTCCAAATCAAGAATTGAGAACTAATTCAAGATCTATTACAGTAACTTGTTGAAAGTGTCAGAATTCACTTGAAAGCCCCTTGAAACGCAGGCCGGAACAACGCTTGGGCTCGGCACTCAGGAAAATGCCCAGAGCTGCGATGATTCGGAATCGGAGATGTTAGTGGGTGTGGAAGTGGGGTGTCCCACCTCGTGTTCTGTAGCGTGCAGATAACCATAGCTAACTCGCTGCACTGCTGTGAGGATGAATTGGCTGGATGCTGGCAACCTGCTTAAGACAATGCCGGCGTCCGTTGAAGAGTGATGTGACCCTTTATTAGGAAGCCCAAACGGTTGCCATGGTAGCAGCCAGGCCTGCAAAGTTGTGGTTACACTTGGGTCAGTTCCAGCTCTCCCTTGTTTCCTCAGATGAAATGCTGTTTCTTCGTTTACCATAGAGCAAGTGTCATGGGGGCACAAAAGCCTGGGAGAAGTGTAAAGCTGTCTGTGGCAGCATCAATTCTATTTTAGAGATATGTATGGGTTGTGAATTCTTCATCCAAAATGCTCAAGACCAGACTGTTTCAGATCACAGATTTTTCTTTTTTCAGATAAGATGTTTGCATTACATGATGAGATATCTCAGGAAAAAGACCAAGGTATACATATGAGATTTATTTATGTTTTATGTACCCCTGTATCCATAGCCTGGGATATTTCATAAGATGTTTTTAATGCCCTGCGTTTAATAGCTGTACATCAACAGAGATCAGAGCTCTAATTTCCTTCTTTCTTTCCTTTTTTTTTTTTTAAGATTTCCTACTTATTGATCTAGGTTTGTGTCCATGAGAGTGTACGTGTCTGTGCATGTGCACAGAGGCCAGGCCAGGACGTTAAGTGCACTTCTCTGCCAAGCTCTATCTTTCTCTATGAGGCAAGGTCTCTCCCTGCACCTGGGGCTCACACTTTCTCTGATAGGTTGAAAGCCAGCAAGTTTCAGCAATGCTCCTGTCTCTGCCCTCCTCGGAGCTTGGGTGACATGCATGGGTGGGACACTGACTTGTTACCTGGATGCTGGGATCTGAGCTCTGGGCCTCAAGATTACACAGCAAGCACCTGCAACCGCTGACCCATGTCTCCACCCTAAGGGATGGAGTCACCAGGAGCTCAAACCGCTTGAGTTTGGGTCTTCTGGTGAGGAGTGCTCAAACTGTTGACTATTTCATGAGATAAAATTCACACATTTTTCAGAGACACAGACTAGAATAAAGTCCTACCTTTTTTTTTTGACAAACTACAGTTTTGTCTTAATTTCTTAAGAAATTGTTAGTTTACAAGAATTATATGTAAGTTTGGATTGAAGTTGAATACAGACCTGACACAGATGAGATACGGATCAACATGGCTTGTCTGGAAAGAAATCAGTTCCTCGTGTAGCAGTTTCCGCTTCAGCTGGTTGCTGAGCCCTGGTCTGTTCTGATTCTGGACTCTCAGGGGGCTCAAGTACTTCCAGGACCCAGATAAAAATGCAGTATGTGACCCTGGGGTTTTTGTCATTCTCCCCTCACGAGGAGTTCATGCTCCACCATGGTAACCTCAGGGCGCCTTGCCCCTTACCCAAAAGTTTCATTAGTTCATCATTCTGTTAGGAGCGCTGGGCAGTGGTGGCACATACTTTTAATCCCAGCTCTTGGGAGGCAGAGGCAGGTGGATCTCAGCGAGTTCAAGGCCAGCCTAGTCTACGAAGTGAGTTCCAGGACAGCCTGGACTGTTACACAGAGCCACAGTATACAGTGAGTTTAGACATGTCAACCATCTGTGGTATTATCAACACTGTCAGGATAATGAACGAGTTAGTCACCTATCCTTTTGCCCTAACCCACTTTTTTATGCCTAAAGCATTTAACATACCTGTCCAATTGCACAAATTTGGGTCATTGTTCCTCCCATCCCTACCTCCTTCCCCTCCCTTTCCCCTCCCCCTCTGCAGAGTGTTGAGACAGCTCTCACTCTGTACCCCAGATCACCCTCAAATTCACTACATAGCCCCGACTGTCCTTGAACTGCAACCATCCCCATTACAGCCTCCCGTGTGCTAGTGTGCCTGTGAACCAACACACTAGACTAAAACGTAAGTTTCTTGTTGTTGTCTGACTGTTTCTTTTGTAGTACGGGGTTGAACTTGGAACCTTAGAAATGTTAGCGTGTACTTTGCAACTGAGCCACGTCCTCAGCGCTGAGCTGGTTCAGTCGTTAAGCGCGCTTGCTGCTGTAACACAAGACCCCAGTTTATTTTCATTACCCATGTCAGGCTCATAGCTGCCTGTGTCCCCAGCTCCAGGGCATCCAGTATCCTCTTCTGGCCTCCATAAGTACCTGCATATGCACACACATGCACATAGATTCACACACACACACACACACACACACACACACACACACACACATCTTACCTTGGGTAGGGCTTGAAGGAGAACCTCCTGAATTTCAAGTTGTGTCCTTCTGGGACTTACTTGTTTTAGAATATTTTGGGTAGTGCAGAGATACCAGTACACAGGCATAGACTCAGAAGTGCCAAACTGGCTGGATTTGTGTCTTCTTTTATGGGAGCGTCCCATTGTATTATAAATTGAATTAATGTCAATCCGGTACACAAATGGTGTGATGGGCCTTAAAATAAAAATTTAAAAATGCCTTTAATTTATTTTATTCGTACATGTGTTTTGTCTGCACGTATGTCTGTGTACTATGCACATGCCTAGTGTCCATGGAAGCCAGAAGAGGGTGCCAGGTCCCCTGGTGGAGTTGCAGACAGTTGTGAGTCATCATGTGGATGCTGGGAATCGAACCCAAGTCCTCTGGAAGAGCAGCTAGTGCTCCTAACTGTGAGCCTTCTATGCATCCCCACAGAGTGCATTTAAGCAGTGCATGGAATAAAGGAAGTGTGTACAGACCCCAGTACCTGGTTGTGTGTGATGGATGTGTGGATTCAACCAAGCCCGCACTCCCTGGCAGGTAGAGGTCTCAAGAATAGGAGCTGAGGTCAGAGTTACTGAGCCCCTGTTCTCCTCCAAACCTCATCCTGTGAACCTGCAAACATACTCCTCCTGGGCCGTAATGTATAGTCGATGTATATTGGAAGGCAGCATTCCCCCTGGTTTCCGGGTAGGGCCTGGAGTGTACAAGTCTCTGGCCAGAAGACCATCATGTGCTTTTCAGTGCAGAACCCACAGAAATAGCTCAGCCTCAGAGGTCACTGGGTCCCAGATGGCCAAGTTAAATGCTCTGGTGATCCACACTGCAAACCCACCCACCTCTCTGCGAGGTCCGTTTGCCTGCATTGCTGACCTGCACCCCTGCCTACTGTGTTCACCCATTTATCCTATAACTCTGCCCACTTTTCCTGGCTCAGTCTACTACAGTGCTACTTAACCCACTCCTCCCACCTGCAGGCCCCACCCACTGCCATGCCCACCCAGCCACTCATCCTGCCTGGCTCTGTGCACACCCCAATCCTCTGTTCCACCCCACAGGGACCTCCTCTCTCTCTAAACCACTTAGTCCTGTGATAGATTGCCTCTGGCAAGCCCGGCTCATCGATCCTGACTCTCAGGGATTTGATTACAGTGTTTTCGAACAAAGTCAAAAGTAGACCCCACGAGAGGGCTATGGTGAAATAATTATGGTGTTTTTGGTGCTGTGTGCCAAGGCCCAGGACAAAGCAAGTAAGGACATCAAGGGTAAAAGGTCAGAAGACGGAATTAGAAATAAAACAAGAAGGTGTTACCAAGGGATGCCTGGCGCGGACTGGCACGGACTCCCTAGCCGACTGAGAGCTCTGAGCAAGGGAATAGTAGAAATGAGCCATTTCACACTTAATCACAGTTTCCCACAAGGTACTTAAGGAATGAGGAGTGAACTGAACTTGGACAATTAGTGTAATTAAACATTCATGGTGCCTGCTGTCCATTTCCTGCCTGGGGATATCTTTGGAGCAGAAGCAGGGCTTTCTTCTTGGAGGTGACTTCAAGAGCAGCGGGTAGAAGGTGGTTTGCTGTGGGGCTGCACCTTTGAGCCCTGAGTTGGGACAGGACCCTCAAGAGAGTTGTGCTGGTGGCAGCCATGGGCTGGCAGAAGACTGGGTGACACTGATTTGGTTCTCATGGAGATGGGTGGGATCTGGTGCTGCCAACCCATTCCCATATTGGTTCAGTTTCAAGCCACCTGAGTCTCTGGGTGTCAACACCTCTACTTTGATTTTCTGACAAGGATCCCTTGCCTTCACCCACCTTAGCCTCTCATGGGCCCTGAACACTGACTCTGAGAACGGTTACCAGGACTCATGCTACTTTTCACATGGGGAAACTGAGGCTTATGGCTGGGGTGGTGGTTACCGTGTCATACAGCTGGGAGGTAGTCTTGCTGGGATCAAAACCCGGGTCACTTGCTGACCCTTCTCACTTCCCAGGAGTGAGTGGGAAAACAGTGAACCTCAGACTGTTCCCAGTGTATCCTAGGCCGGCTGCTGACATTTCTGACCAGACTTCAAATCATCTACGAAGGGACCCTTAGCTTCCTAATAAGACATTGTAAACTGGGCAGTGGTGGCGCAGGCCTTTAATCCCAGCAGTTGGGAGGCAGAGGCAGGCGAATCTCTGTGAGTTCGAGACCAGCCTGGTCTACAAGAACTATTTCCAAGACAAACTCCAAAGCTACAGAGAAGCCCTGTCTCAAAAAACAACAGCAAAACAAAAACAAACAAACAAAAAGATGTTGTAGACGTTAAGATACCAATCTGAAGGAGGGTGGATACCAATCTGAAGGAGGATATTGTGTGTATGCCTCTGTAGATGCTAATGGATGGGGGCTAGCTGATTGATGGTGTCTGCTAGGCGTGGTGGGCCGAAACAAGTCTAAGGGCATCACCAGGTCCTGGACTTTACTGTTTGGGGACAAGAGGTACCCGAGAGACAAGCAAAGGCTGTTCCCTGTGACTGAGGGTCATCAGTCATTCCGTGGAGACTCCTTCCATTTTACACCCATGCTGACCACTAGACCCCCAGAGAACATAAAGAAACAGTGGTGTGGTCCTGATCTGGCCTTGTGGTGAATGTGCTCTTTTCTCATAGGCTGGCCCAGAGGACAGGAGACCTGGCTGGTGTCTAGACAGGATGCCCAGTGAATAAATCGATACACTGCCTCTTTGATCACCTGACTGGCAGTCCACTTGAGTCTACTTGAAGTCGCTTTGATGTTCGTCTCTGACGGCAGCCTCCCATCTGGGGCTTCCTCATACCACACAGGCCCCTTCAGGGTCCCAGACCCTCATCCTGTTCCTGAGTATTTGTTCTGTGAGCATATGCCTGTCCCCTGAGTGCCCACAGACACCTCAGGATCAACTTGCCCCCAATGGCCTCCTTTTCCTCCCCAGGCACAGGGAAGGGCTCCCCAGGGTAGCCAGCCACACCCTGTGTCCTCTCCCCCTTCTCCCCACAGAGATCTGTCATTCAGCAATGTGGGTACACGAGTTGGCTTCCTCCCCATTCAGTCAGAGCCAGGGCTGTTCTGAAGAATACCACATCCTTCACGTCTGCTGCCTGCTCAGAATCTGTCTCTGGTCTCTCCAGTTTCCTGTCATATCCTCAAGGCCTGCTTCCCACAGTGTGTCCATCCCTTCCTCCCTCCTCACTGGCCACAGAGGCACTCTAAGCACTTTTACTCTTTGGGGGCCTATGCTATGAATCCCCTTTTCACTCAACCCACCTGGCCTGGTGAAGGTTAGAGAACACCTCACCCCAGGGTGTCCCAGTTTCTCTCCTGGGCTCTGAGAAAACATTCTGGTGCCAAATTTGGTGGCCATGGCCCCGGAACGATGGAGCTAGGTTGCAGTTTCCGTCATCCAACATTGAAGCAGTTTCATGGAGTTTTTGTAGGACCAGAACAAAGAAAGTTATAAATCAAGGCATTTTAAAGCCACCCTGGTGGAAACATTAAGTAGAGAATGCAGCGGGCTGAGGAATCGCTACCATGGCATCCTTAGCACGTCTGTTGGCAAATAGTGTTTCTTAGGTTAATTCATTCCAAAGGTTTCTAATCTGTTTATCAGGACATCAGGTCTGACACAAAGGTTGGCAAGGAATGGCTCTCCAGAGGGCTAAAGGCAGCCAGGGAGAAGTTGTAATTAGGCTATCAGATCAGCAATATTCCAAATTCTCCATAGTCACTGACGTTCTGTTAGTTAATCAATGCAGCCGACAGGCTTTCCAGGAATTCTCCCTCACACGGCTCCCTAACTCTATGGCCTCCAATATCTGAGAGCACACAGTCTGATCCACACTGACCCACACGGGTGTCCCTTTCCATCTGTCAGCAGCAGACGCCTCTGTCTCTCATATCCTGCTTTTTCGCCCATGCTCAGAGGCAGGTCTAGGAGTGGGTACCAGACCATCACCCTCTTAGGCCTCCAGAGATGCCACTGGTTGTCCTGGTGCCCCCCCTCCCGGTAGAGGAGTCCCTCTCTGGGGTGAGGCTTAGACTTGGCCACCACGGAGTTCTTGGCTGTCCCTGCAGACATGTGGCTGACTTTTTGGATGGGCTCATGCATTGCAGCTTTGTAAAAGAATCCACAGCAAGCAAGCCCCTGCAGCTCACTGCTCAGGACTGTGTCCTGCTTCTGCCTCTGCCTTCCCCACCTGCTGCCCTGCACTCACCCACTCTGAACTCAGTTCCCTTTCCAAGAAGCCACTACTGTTTCCTGTTTCCCTGTCTTTTCTGTGTTTTTTCAGGGTGTTCTAGTTGTGTGTATGTGAGAGACAGACAGAGAGAGGGGTGGAGGGAGAGAGAGAAAGAAGAAGGGAAATATCCTAAAACTGGGTTCTCTGGCTCAAAGGATTTTGGGTAGCGTGTGCATATGTGATTTTCCCTCCACGGGACTGTTAGCATACTCCACACACTGTATCCTGTGGGGTCCTTGAGTTTGCCAGTCAGTGTACCTGGAGATCCCCATCAGCACTTACAGACCTGCCACCTCCTCCTGCACAGACACTCCTCCTGGGGCAACTTTGACCGGATCCTGCCAGATGCTCAATTCTCTTTTCAACTTGACTTTTCGAGTCTACTTTAAAACTCCCATACTCGTATATGATCCATCTTTGTCCTTCTCTCCACTCCCTCCAGCTCCTCCAGGCTCCCCCAACACATCTCCTTCCCTCCTTCCCTTCCCCCCTCCCTCCCTCCCTCCCTCCCTCCCTCCCTCCCTCCCTCCCTCCCTCCCTCCCTCCCTCTCTCCCTCCCTCCCTCCCTTTCTCAAGTTCTCTTTTCTTTAACCCACTGAGTCCAAGTAGAGCTCATATGCTCATGGGTGTGGGGCTGCCCCCCAGGAGCGTGATTGACTTACCAGCTTTAACCTCCCTCCAAAGTGACTCTCTCTCTTCCCCAGGATTCAGCAACTGCCCCAACTAAGGACTGGGCCTTGGTACCCCCCCCCAAATCTGTGATGTAGACATTTTATTTTTAAGTGTGTGTGTGTGTGTGTGTGTGTGTGTGTGTGTGCTGCTGTGAGTGCACAGCCTAGTCAAGCCCAGCTCTCCTCCCCACCCCTGGCTCTGGCTTTTGTTTCACCCCCCCCAAGAATGTTTCCTGAGCCCCGTGGAGGGCAAGACTGGTACAGATGTCGCCTCGATGGCTGAGCCCTCACTCTTGAGACTCTTTTTTGTTTGGTTCTTTAGTGCTACCTATTTCAGGTGACACCACCTTGCGTATCATTACACTTTGCCTGCTCTTGGAAGGTGCAGGAAGGGTGCAGTTCCTCAGATGGATTTGCCAACTGAGAAGGATTATCTATGTGGTGGTGGTAGGCCCTGGCTGTTGAACTGAGAACAGCATCCTGGCCTGTGCTTACTTCTGATTTTGAGACAAAGGATTGCTAAGTTGCTGCCCTTGAATTTGTGGTCTTCCTGCCTTTTGAGGAGCTGAATCGACAGCCCTACACCACGAGTGCAGTTTAAAGGTTGGTAGAGATGAGCATATTGACTTTCTAGCTTGCCAGATACATTTATTCCCCCCAGCACATACCCCTGCCCCACACGTTTGGATTCTGGCCATTTTATATGCACAATTCTTCTATAAAGTATGAGGTTGAACATCTTTTCACATATTTAAAAGCAGCTTTGATGGTCTTTTCTGATAGCTGTCAATATCATCTCATTTGTCTACTTCCCTTTATGATTGCTGGGCTGTTTCTTATTGATTTGTGGCAGCTTTTTATATATGAAGGGTTGTTTATTTTTACAGATTTAAGTACATCTAACTTTGAATGAACTCCTGCCCAAGTGCAAGATCAAACCCTGGCCCCTAAGGGAGGGGAAGTCTGGTGTTCACCAGGGTTTGTTACTGTGTGCGGAACCAGATTGTTTCCTGGCTGCCTGAGAGAGGTTCTGTAATAAATCACATCTACCTTGTGCTGTCTTCCAGGACGGGAGAAGAAAGGAAGGTAAATAAGTAGGGTGTAGGCTGTGGTCTCAGAAGTGTCTGCTAATGTGGGGCTGAGGGCCAGTGGGCTTACTCTGTCCTGTCAGAACATGGCTATTGTCTGAGGCTCTCTAGGCAAGTAGAAGGATGCCACTCAAGAAATGGACACTCAGGGCACGTCATGGAAGCTCCAGGCTGATCCGGCAGGCTCACTTGTAGCACGACTAGTTAAAACTCAAGGAACAGTAATTCATGTTCAACTTGAAGACCAGAAAGGCAAAACAGCCAGCCTTATCTCTACGTCAGTCCAAAAATGGCCATCCTGCCTCCAGGAATCTCAGAATGAGACTGAGACTGAGAGCTGTCTCCTCCCTTCTTTAATCCTCTCTAGTTCTGGGATTAAAGGTGTGCACTGCCCGATTTGTATGGCAAACTAGTGTGGCTACTGAGATTAAAGGTGTATGTCTGGTCTATGAGACTGACCAGTGGGGCTGTTTTACTCTCTGATCTTCAGGCAGGCTTTATTTATTAAGATACAAATGAAATGCCACTACACTCGCTCTGTCCCATTTCACAAGCAACGTTCTGTTTCGGTTCCTTCTAAATTGCTTGCCACTACTTAACAATTACAGACTGTGGCCAGAGAGATGTCAGTGGGTGAAGTGCCTGCCCTGCAGCATGAGGACCTGGGTTTGGATCTCAATATTCACATAAAAGCTAGGCACAGTGGCTTCTGCCTGAAACCCCCACACTGGGATTGGGGTGAGTGACAGACAGGAAGATCCTTAGGGCTCACTGGCCACCACACCATCCTAGCTAAATGAGAACTCCAGGTTCAATGAGAGACCCTGTCCCAAAACATAAGGTGAAGAGCAATAAAGGAAGATATCTGCCATGGGCAACTGCACCTGTACACCCCCCCCCCACACACACGCATGTGCGCACACACACGCACACACACACACACACGCATGTGCGCACACACACGCACACACTCCTCAGCAAAAATAAATTTAAAAAAATTCAGAGCCAGGAAATGGTGGTACACACTTTTAATCTCAGCATCCAGGAGGAAGAAGCAGGTGAATTTCTGAGTTTAACGTCATCCTGGTCTACAGAGCAAGTTCCAGGACAGCCAGGGTCCTATATAGAGAGACCCTGTTTCAAAAATCAAATAAATAAAAAATCAGTGGTATTGATAAGTGTGGTGACTGAAGTCTGTAATCCCAACAGTGAGACACCAGGACAAATCTAGATTTTCAACCTCCTTATACAAAAAGAAGGCCTAGAAACAGGGGTGGCTCCTTGCCAGTCACTGCTGTCCCCTTTGGCCGCAGGCAGCCTGCCCTGTACCACATATGCATCGCCCTGCCCAGAGACCATACCCCCACATGACTTTTCCTATGGGAACAAAATATTTTTCAGGAACAGAAAAACAAAAGATAAGCCAAGAGGGAGGAACACATATTTTGGGGAAGGGAAGAGAGTGAGATTCTTCCTGGAAATCCAGAGGGTAGGCTCAGCATGTAAACAGTGTGTCTGGCTCAGAGAGAGACTTCTAGAAGTACACTCTTTTGGGGTTACAGAGTCCATGCAGCTGGCTAGGCAGGAACCCCAAGGGTCTGGGGAACCTGAGTGAGAATTGCATTTGGTTTGGGGTCTGGGGTGAAAAGCATGTGGCACCTGTGGGCTCTCAGTGTGTTGGGAGTCATGGCAACCACTCTCACAAGGAAGGGAGAACAGGCCAGTGACAATAGGCACCCACCTTACAGCCACTGTGAGCCTTACTGAATCCACCTGTCTTGCTAAGCCTCATGGCCACCTTCCCTGCAAGCAGTGATTGGGGAAGAGACACACACGCCTCCTTTTGACGTGGGTGACTGACTCTTCTTTCAACAGAGACAAACACCAGAAGTTGCTTCCATTTCCACAGCATCTTCCCACCCTATCCAGCCTCTGTTTGCTCAGACATGGCGTAACAATAATGATAGTTTCTGATTGAGCAGAGAGGGCATCGTCCCCAGTTCCTTTATTTTCACGAAGCTCCATGTAGCTGCCTGGGGAGCTGAAGAGGGGTCAGAAGTTGCTAAATTCCTCCAAGAATTCACCTCAGGGGCATGTATGGGAGCAAGTGTGTGTGGGAACATGTGTGGGCTTGTAGGTGAGGGAGGGTGATTCTATATGTTCAAGTATGTGGATGTACATAAGCAAGTGTATCCACGTGCAGGCCAAGCTGAGTGTGTCATTGTGTGTCTGTGTGTGACAGCATGTCACGAATGCATGTTTGGATGCGGGTATATATGTGAGTAGAGTTGTGTCTTGTTTGTGGATGTGGAGGTATGAGTGATCCTGTGTGAGTGGGTGTGTAAAAGTGTGTGTGGACATCAGCATGGCAATTGCATGTGAGTGTGAGCGTGGGGGTGATGTGTGGTGGTCACATGACCCCCAGAGGACATTGATGAAGTGGTCCTGCCTGCAATGGAAATGTCTTAGTTAAGGTTTTTATTGCTATGAAGAGACACCATGACCATGGCAACACTTAACAAAGGAAGCATTTAATGGGGAGGGAGAAGGGGGCTTGCTTATAGTTTCAGGGGTTCAGTTCATTATCATCATGGCAGGGAGCATGGTGGCATGCAGGCAGACATAGTGAGTCCTACGACTGACTCACTGGGTGGTAGTCCAAGCCCAGGAAATCTCAGAGCCCACCCCCACAGTGGCACACTTCCTCCAACAAAGCCACACCTCCTGATAGTGGAATAGTTGCAGAAATACTTTGGGAGTGAACAAAGGGAGATAAAATAAAATTGTAGGCTTGGGGACACTCTGGTGACTCGACTCAGAGCCTGAAGCAGGTAGATAGGATTTGCCCCAAACATGAAGCTAGTCCGGAAGGAAAAGGGTTCCCGCACAGCAGTAGTGCCCAAGTCTTGGGCCCTGGGGAGGCTGAGGGTAGGAATCATGGAGTGATGCTGAGTGCCTTAAGGTCTTAGAGCTCTGTGCTCTAGTGAACATCACAGCAGGTGCTCTGCCTTGAGAACTGTGCTCCCCATGCAGGACCCATTTACTCACCTCCTCCATCTCCCAGGGAGCCGGCCTCCTGCTGCCTGGCATGGCCACATCAGTTTTTAAACAGGAAAAGAAAACCCAAGCCTTCTTAGACCATGATTTTTGGGAGACTCGCCTACTAGTGCCTGCCCTCTGCAGACTTGGGCTATCAGGATGGCAATAGCCTGAAAAACTGAGCCTGGCCTTCTTCATCCAGAGGAAGATGGCTCTGATCCTCAGGGCAGTGCCCCCACTCCCACTCCCGTGCCTCCCTTTTCCTCCTCCTTAGGAAAAGCCCTTCCAGGCTGCCCTGTGGATCAGATTCTCACCACTCAGCTCTGTCTCCAATTTCTGATTTCCTTCCTTCCCTAAACAGGGGTATCAAATTAAGCCTGGTCAACACTGTGGGCTGAGCGCAGGCTCGGTGCACCCAGCGACACGGTAGTGCCTCTGGGGTTGGTGGGAGTGGGGGAGCCCCGGCTCTCCTCCTCCACCGTAGGTCAGGTGTTTCCTTTCTCAGATAGGAAACATTTTGAGAGAAGGGCTGGTGGGAACCACAAGGGTGTGGAAAGGCCCTCAGGTCCTTAGCTACCAAATTCATGCATGAAGTCCAATACGGAAAATTCAACACCTATGGAATTGAGTGATGGGAAGAAGGGCTCTAGATATACCTCAGGGGCAGCCCAGTCTGCACTAGAAACTCACCTGTGGGAGAGGTAGGCCCTGGGGAAGATGCTCAAAGCCAGGTTCAGATGTCTGCGGCCTATGGAAGATGGGAGAGGCCAGGACAGAAAGGAAAACCTTGGCCTCACGTGGGTTTGCTGCAGTATCAGAAAAGATATGGTTTGTGGGAAGTGTGCTGGTGCCTGACAGTTTCAGGGAGAAAGGGCAGAATGCTACCCGCTTAGTGTCTTGGGCTGATCAGGATGTGGAGAGGGACCAGGAGGGGGAAAAACTGCCTGTGGTTTCCATGTGGAGCTCCTGGGGCAGACCCAAGGAGCCTGGCTGCTACCCACTCTGCCACCCATCCCCCATCATTCCAGGAGGCACTTGTGTTTCCTGGGCTGTCAATAAAGAGGGTGTATCAAATTGGCAGAGATGCTCATATGTTCTCAGCATGGCAGAAAGGATGCAGACACTATTAAATCCTTCTTTGAACAGGTCAGGGACAGAGTGGGATGGGAGGAATAGTGAACAGCTGACCCTCTCCTACCTTAGAAATCCTAACATATCCAGTATGAGACCTTTGGGATTTCTCTGTTTCACTCCGCAGTGTTTATACACACAGACACAGACACACACAGACACACAGACACAGACACACACACACACACACACACACACACACACACACACACACACTACATGGTCAGTTGGTAGAGTGCTTGCCTGTCATGCAGTGGGTCCTGAGTTCACTTCCCAGCACAGCATGAACTAGGTGTGGTGACTTAGGGTTACAATGTCAGCATTCTGGTGGCAGGGGCAGAAAGTTCAAAAATTCTAGATCATCCTCAGCTACATAGAAAGTTTAAGGCCATCTTGAACTACATGGTATAAACTGACTATAAATAAATGAATGAATGAATGAATTCCAGTGATCCAGTTACTAAGAAGGCAACTGTGAGGCCTGTCCTAGGGGCGAGTGACACAGCTACTCACGGCTATTCACAAAAGCATGTCCCCGGGTCCCTAGCCTGTGCTGAGGTGCCAACCTTGTTTTTTACTATGGCTGAAAACCGGGTGACTGACTCTTTGTGGCACTGGATCACTGCAGGTGGGCTCTGAGACAATGTCCCAAGCAAAGCCAGGGCGCTGATGCCCGCAGCTGTGTGTTGTCCACTGGGCCTAAAAGCAGTTGCTGCCTTCAGTGGCCTGCCAGTCTCTGAGGGCAGTACCCCAGGCTGCTGCTGGAGGCAGACAGGAACACCCTGCACTGCTGGGCCCCTGTGGTATCTGCTAGGCTTGTTTCTACATCTGTCCGACAGAAGTCCTGTTCACACCCTCCAGGGCTGCTATGGACAGCAAACACATAAGCATCGGTTTTCGCAAGACTCTCGTAAAGCCCTGTGTCTTGTACTCTGGTACTAATAACGGTCTGCTCCCAGGTTGAGGAACACAGCTGGCGATGGTCTTTTTGTTGGCAAAGTGCCCAACTGAGGCAGGCCATCACATGGCCAGACACAGGGGATCTTTGAGAGACCAAGCCAATGTGGCTTTTGGAGTAGCCTCCCTTTGTAGATCCACGTGTGACGAGTATGGATGAATCCATTCATGAGCTGGAAACCTAATCCCACTGAGAAGGCCCCCTCGGCCCCACCTCTTAGGGGCTCCAACATGAGTTATGGAAGGAATAAGCCACATCAGACCCGCACTCTGTGTGCCCAACATAGGATGTGCTTTTTGTTCGTGCGTCCAGTGTCGCCTTCGTGGTCATCACCAGGGGGATGGAGGGTTAATGTTATGCTTTGAGGTTCATGGAATTAGCACCCACCCTGTAGTACCGCCCTGTAAACTCCCAGCAGCAACCAGAAGGAGCCACGACAGCCAGTTCTTCTGTTTGCCTGGACTCTGGGCAGGACCAGGAGGGCATGAGACGGGCTGGGAAGTGATAAACAGCCCATCCTAGGCTGGGGGCGGGGAGCCAGTGGCAAGCTACTGAAACAGTTCGAAGTCTGGGACTTGAGTCCTCTTGCATATATTGACCTTTAGCTTCTGCCAAAAGATATACAGGACCAATCCTGTATGACATGGGGTCAGAGGAACAAAGGGTGGCGGGTAGGGAGGACTTGGATTTGAAAACTCTGCAAGTGGTCTCTCCTGCCAGAGACCCAGCTCAGGGCCATGGCAGAGAAACTGGGGCTGCAATGGGCAAGGTTTCAGAGACTCCAGTAGGAGAAGAGAGCCAGCTCTGTGGACTGAGGAGAGACAGGTCCTGGAGTAGGGCTGGGTAGGCAAGGGTGTCGTGCCCTGAGCTGTGTGGTTGGATGGAGGTATAGAGGGGGATGGGTGAGGCAGTCAGTCAATCCTCAGGGTATCCAGGACACGTGGAGTATGAGGTGTCTCGGGGCCTTGTGGGGCAGAATCTAGAAAGCCACCAGATGTCCACATCAGGGGCTCCTGATGTGGTTTAGGCACAGGGATCATCTACCCTGAGACACACTTCCAGCTTCCACAGCCTGCAGACTGGGGCTCTGGCCATTCAGGGCTCCGCGACATTGGTCATGAGCACCCCACTTACCAGTTTCTTGCTTCCCCCACATTCTAAATGAGATCCCAGGAAAACTCTAAGGGGGCCTGTGGGTGTCTGTGTTTTGTTCTGAAGTTCACTGAATGAAATATTTTCATTCAGTCATTTGCCAGCCTCTCCATTGGCTCCTGCCATCTGGCTACTTTGTGCTGGGGAGGCGCTGAAAAGGAAACTCGGGCCCAGCTCCCTCCCCAGGGTGTCCTCAAGGCCAAGGCTGGTCCCCAGGACCCACCTTTAGAAGGGACAGTGCTTTACTGGCCTCTCAGCTCCTAGACTCCCTACCCCTTGGAGGTCCCAGAAACCTGCTTGCTGAAGGGTGGGGTACAGAGGCCTTCTGAAGGATGGTACCAGGAGAACAGGGGGAGACAAGAAGGTCCTGCCCAATCCAGCTGTGCTTGGTGACAGAGTGGGACAAGGGTGTTCCCACACCTCAGGTGAGGTCTGGGGACAATAGGCCACCCATCCCTGCTGCAAATAAAACCTGTGAAAACAGGGCCTCCAGCATAGTGGCTCACAAGCTTCTACAGGGCCGCTGTAGCGCTATGTCCCCAGGGCACGTATTTCTTTGGGGGGAGTGGCCCACTTACTTGGACTCCAGACGTTAAATACTTAGCAGGTTTTCTCCTCACCCCACACTGGGCTTCTTGAGGAAACAAGAGGTGAAAGCCTTAGGCTGAGGAGACTGTCACACCTCAGCTCTCCATACTCTGAGGGTGCTTTGGTCAAATATCTGGGGCGTCAAGCTGAGGTCAGAGCACGTGATGGTGTCTGTGTGGGGGTCACGCTGGGACCCTGGTGTTTGCAAGAGGCGGAAAGCCAATTGAATTGATTCAAAGGACTGGAGAGCTGGAGAGTCGTGAGCTGTGTTAGCCGTGCCACCAGCTGTTTGGGTCCATTTTCTGTGGCTCTAACAAATACCTAAGACTTGTTACTCTATAAAGAAAGTTTTCTCATCTCAAAGCTTTTCTCTGAGGTGGCCCTGTCTGTGTGGCCTCCCTCAGAGTCAAGCGCTCACAAAGGAGAACACTGGCAGAGGGGTCACCGGAGATTTGGGGCCACGGCTCTTTCCTCACAACGTATTCTCATGGGAACTACGTCTCTGTGAGTGACGTTGTCTCTTGTAAGGGCCATGTACCAGTGATCAAACACCTCCCAGTGACGGGTTAAAGTCCCGTTAACTCTCAGATAACCGTACAGGGATAAAACTTCCACCGCATGAACCTGGCTGTACCCAGACCACAGCCCAGCCTCTGCGCCTGTCTGTCATGGTCTTAGTTTCATTGCCTGTCACCGTGATGCAACACAAAAAAAACAGTGATTTAAGGGGGAAAGGGCTTACTTAGCTCACAAGCCCAGGTCACACTCCATCATGACAGAGAAGTCACAGCAGCAGGACCCTGAAGCGGCTGGTCATGTCCACAGTCAAGAGCAGCGAGTCATGAACTAATGCGCTAAGGCTCAGCTCACTTTCTCCACTCTGCCTGGGGAATGGGGCCACCCACTGTAGGCAGGTCTTCTTATCAGTCGAGAATAAGTCCCCACAGAAAAGCCCACAGGCGAACCTGATCTAGACAGTCCCTCACCGAGTTCCCAGGTGACTCTAGACTGTGTCAGGCTGATGGTTAAAACCAACCAACACAGCGTCTCAGCTCTGTTTCTCGGGAAGAAGAAGCCGCCCAGCCACCCTGCCACCCTGGAGTCACCATCATGGCGGCTTCTCATCTACACCAGCAGTGTACTTGAAGTTCACTGCCCTGGCTGAATACATGGGTGCATCTGAAGCTGGGGGCTTCAGAATAAAGCTAAGTTGGATTTGGCTTTCCAGAAACGTTTAAGGCTTGGAGAGGGAGACAGTTATTGATCAAAACAAAAGTCAAGAATGAACACTTAGTACAGTAGAGTTCAGTATGCTACCCCAGTCCCTGCAGCTCTGCGAAGGCAAAACACAAAGGGAAGCTGGGATGCTCCATGACCCCACCAAGGAGTATCCAACGCTCCCAGAGAACATTACCTAAGGACCTTACCATAGGCAGGGAGCCTCTTTTTCGTCCCTGAAGAAGCTTTGGAAGGCGGAGTGGCCCTGGAACCCTCAGGTTCCCACACTATGGAAGTCAGAGGGCTCCAGTCCCGGCCTCTGAATTGTACAGCTGAAGCTGTCCTCGAGAACCGGTGCCCCTCCCAGCTCCCCCATGCCACCTCCAATCGTAAAGATGACATGGAATGAACTGCAGCTGTTGGAGCTGCAGAAATTAATTCAGGTCTGGTAATAACATTATGAAGACTGGGCTGAAATAACCGTAATGAGCTCCTTTTAATAAAACTCACCAGTGGGACTCTGTGCTGATGGCCCCCGTGGGGTTGAGCCCGCTTTCGGCTTCCAGAACCTCCTAAGAGCCTGCCTGCTGCCAAGCAGGGCCTCTCGCCGTGCCCTGATTATGCACCTAGGTAAACATATTTTATTTTAATGACCATCTTCGGGGGAATCTGCAGTCATAGAGTGATTATGTCTTCAAAGTTAACAACCGGAGGACTGACCTTCCTGCAGATGACCTCGCCTGGCCTGGCGCCTCAGTGTACATTCCGTGAGGCTGCCGCTGCCCAGGATTTAAGGCCTGACCATAAACCCCTGCAAAGCCCGAAGCATCAGCAGGCAGAGCTGGGTTGGGCTGGGAAGATGTCTCAGTAGAGAAAGTGCTTACCTGTAAGCATGAGAACCTGAGTTCTAGTCCCGAGACTCACATAAAAAGCCAGGCACGGTGGAGTGTGCACCCACAAGCCCAGTGTTCCTACGGGGAGGTGGACAGCAGAAACAGGAGATTCCCCAGGAGCTGATGGGCCAGCCTGGGGTAAGCAGCAGCCAATGCCACCTGCAGCACAGACCGACACCCAAGGTTGCCCTCTCACCTGCACAATGGTGAGCCTCCCTCTCCTTTTTCTGAGCAGTGTAGTGGTTCTTGTTCTTCCTGAGTCCTAAGGAACAGAGAAATCTGTTCTAATCTACATGGTTGATGCCTTGGGCCAGCGACATGGTGTGGTTCCTCTGTACGCAAAGCGCCTTAGTGAGCTGTGATTTCAGCCACTCACCTTGCTGGGCCAGCAGAGATCTGAGACATTAGCAATGTCTCTGAAGCTTGTGGTCGTGAAGGAGGAAAGCACGCAAGAGCCTGCTGAACTCTAGAAAAGGGTTTAGCCGATTTTCTTCTGGCACTTCCATATGTCACTATGATCCTAACAGGTTGTAGTAGGATCTGAATTAGTCCAGTTCGCCTTACAACAAAATGCTGGGAGCAGCTAACCTTGTAAACAAAGGGATTTATGTAGCTCATAGCTTTGACACCCCAGGGGCATGGCACTGGTATTGGCTTCGCTCTCTACCTCTGCCTCCTACCCCTTCAAGGAGACAGCTCTATGGAAGTGGGGGTCTTGGTGGTAATAGTCTGTCTTTGGGGGTCTCCCTGGGGGCGGGATGGTCAGCTGTCTTCAACATCTGAGGCGTGCTGCCAACTATGGCTCACTTCTCCTCATCTTCACTTGCTGTTTCTGTGTTGAGTCTCCCGTTTCCTGTGTTTTGTATCTTATGTTTTTCTTGGGCATGTCATTTGTTTGGATGGACCCTCTCAGTAGTTTTTTCAGAATAAATGATCAGCAGGTAAATGTTCTGGAAACTTTCATGTCTGGAAATTTCTCTACTCCAGTGCCATAGTTCATCAAGAATTTGGGGTGAGACTGGAGTTTAGTTCATTTTCCATCAGGATCTTTTCTTTTCTTTTTTTTCTTTTCTTTTCTTTTCTTTTCTTTCTTTCTTTCTTTCTTTCTTTCAACTGTTTGCCTTTTTCTAATGCTGCTTCTGTGATATCTAAACAATTCTGAATCCATTCCTTTTTTATTGATTTTATTGAGCTATACATTTTTCTCTGCTCCCCTCCCTTCCTCTCCCCTCTCCTTCAGCCTTCTCCCATGGTCCTCATGCTCCCAATTTACTCAGGAAATCTTGTCTTTTGCTACTTCCCTTGTAGATTAAATCTATGTATGTCTCTCTTAGGGTCCTCATTGTTGTCTAGGTTCTCTGGGATTGTGATTTGTGGGCTGGTTTTCTTTGCTTTATGTTTAAAAAACACTTATGAGTGAGTACATATGATAATTGTCTTTCTGGGTCTGGGTTACCTCACTCAATATGATATTTTCTAGCTCTATCCATTTGCCTGCAAATTTCAAGATCTCATTTTTTTTTCTGCTGTGTAGTACTCCATTGTGTAAATGTACCATATTTTCCTTATCCATTCTTTGTTTGAGGTGCATTTAGGTTGTTTCCAGGTTCTGGCTATGACAAACAATGATACTATGAACATAGTTGAGCACTGAACCCATCACTTTAGGTAGACTTTTGTCACCTGCTTATTCCTGCTAGTTCTGTATGGGAGCTTGCAGGCTCTCCTGTCTGTTAAAATTTCATAATCATTTGATGTGTTTTATTCATCTCTGTTGGGCACTAGATGGATCCTTTTCCACCTGGGAACACCCTCCTGTGAGGGGAATTCTGTAGAACAATTGATTTCCTCCTTTCTGGTTTTCCATGCTCTCTGTGAAGCTTCTGTTATCCAGGTGGTATACAAGTGAGCAAAGCTTCTCAATCTGTTATAATTTTTCAGATTGACTTACTGGTTCACTTTGTAGGAAAGCCCACAACTTCATTTTCCAATCCTTTCACTGAGTTTATCACTTATTTCATTTTTTTTAAAGTTTCTGGGAGCTCACTTTAATGTTCTCCCCGTTCTTGTTTTAAGTATGTAGCATCTCCTCTCAGCGTCCACAGAATGCTAGCTCGAGCTTTCTGTTCCCACTTCCCCGCAGAGTCCATGTCTTCCCTCTGTTGGAAGTTGCTGCAGGTTTGTAGAAAGAATCTGGCATAAAATCATCCTTTAGATGGGCTTCATTGGGAGAGCTTTTGGCTCAAGATCAAGAGAGCCATGAGGAGCTGCAGCAGGAGAGCATTCAGAGAGATAGCAACAGGACCTGGAGGGAGAAAACAGTCCCTTTCCATTCTCCCAAAAGGAGCTTCATTAGTAAAAGTCACTGCCATGTGGAGCATGGAAGTCCCAGAACTCTTCCCCTTCAATTCCAGAGGACAAAGTGCGTTTCTGACTTTTTCAGACTTTTGGGGTGGGTGGGCAAACTCCATCACATGACCTATGCTGGCCAGGAGTCGCACAGCAGGAAGGTACTAGATAAAAGTAAACTTATAATTAAACGTTGTCCTTGGTCTGAGCCGGGGGGTGGGGGGAGGACTAGGCTTGCTCATGGCTGGTAGGGGCGGGGCAGGGAGAACTGTACTCAAGGTCAGAGTGTGTCTATCAACTCGGTTCATGGGGAGGCATGTTGGGGGGGTCAAGCTGATGTCAGGGAGAGAGAGGCAGGTGGAAGGGCAGTGATCTCACACCTCTTTCCTCTTATGTGTGTTTTGTTCTGTTTTGTCTCCATCTGCAATGTCAGAGGTGCCCACCATAGATATTGTGGCCCTTGGCTGGCTGCTTGTTTGTAAAGGTAGACACCAAACATGATAACTACGATGACCGGAAATGCCGATGTTTGTAGGTGACTCCTTTTGCTCTTGGTTCCTCAGAGTACTCGCCCAGTCTCTGTCTGGAGTGGTGAATATCTGGCCATCAGCATCTTGGGAAAGAACGGACAAGGGAGCCTTCACTGAATCCTCCATTTTCTAGAATGGTACCCTCACCCTTAGCCACACCAAGTCCTTGCATCCCAGAGATCTCTTGTTCTTTTTGAAGGAATACTCTAGACCAATGCCAGTCCAACAGAGGAGCATGGGGGCGGGGATTGGCACTGCCCTTCAACTCATCTGCTCCCCACCCTACCCCTGGATGGTACTTGATGCGTCAGTTTCCATGATTTGGGGAACTGTAGCAGAGACGAGAACAATTCTGACTCTTCCCCATACTGGCTTGGGGCTCAACTAAAATATATCAAGTTTATTACCACGCAAAGCTCTCCTGCTTCCCAGCCGATGACTGTTCCGATATTGCGTCTCTTCTGCTCACCCTGGGCTTATAGCTTTGGAACTTTAAAAATAAAAGTTCCTGACTGACACTTTCCAGACAGACGGATTCCAGAAAGGATTTAAATGGGCCGTTTATGTTCAAGTCTTTATTTTTACCCAGAAGTCTGGGTGTGCCCTTGGACATTTTATTCAGCACATTTCATGATATTAACTTGCTTTATTATAGTGAATGTGATTTTATAGAATATAGTCTTAATTTTAAGGCATTTCTTTTCATTAGTCTTTCTCATACATGTCTTCTGAGTAAATTCTGCAATTTCCTAGAGTTTCATGATTCTTTTGCAATTGGGTTACACTTGCAGACTAATTTGGAAGGGACTAATATCCAATCCATCATTGTATCGTTTTTCTCTCCACTTATTATAGACTCTTTTTTTCTTTAACTTTAACTTTGGAATGTTAGATTTTTTTACCTTTTACTTGTCTTTACATTATTTTTGTTGTTGTTTCTCAGTGTTATGATGGTTGTGCGCTTTAGTTAACAGGTTTCCCTCCCCTAACCCAATTTTCTAGCTGGTGGTTGTTCTGGACAAGTGAGCTATTGATCACTGTGCTCTCCCTTCGTGTAAGATTGGATGTGTCTGTTCCTTGGGGGTTGGGAAGGACTTTCCGTGGAAGCATCTAGACTTTCCTTTGGCTGCGTTTTCAGCCTATTTTAGTTCTCTCTTTGCTCAGTTCCCTACTGCAGCTGTTGGATTTATACCTTCTATTTAGTCTATGCTTATTAGTACTTAAGGTGTGTTTAAGATTTGTTTATTTTACGTACGTAAGTGCTCTATCTGCTTGTACAACTTTATGCCAGAAGAGGGCACCAGATCTCATTATAGATAGTTGTGAGCCACCATGTGGGTACTGGGAATTGAACCCAGGCCCTCAGGAAGAGCAGTCAGTACTCTTAACCTCTGAGCCATCCAGCCCCAGAACTAAAGGTTTTAAGACCTTACTTATTACAGTATTTCCCAATCATTACAGGCATATTTTTTTTGTTTTCTTAGTGTCTCAATGTCTTCCATATATGCGTGAAAAGGGTGTGTTTTATCTTTTGGTGGTTTGAACACGGGATTGTCTTATAAGATCAAATCCTTTATGTCTATCCCTAGTGTGTTCTCTCTAACTCACGTGCTGTGTTCTAGAGCAAGTGTGTGACTGCTCACGCCTACCTGGGCGTTGGCCTCTCCTTGCCTCCATTTGATGCGCTGGTGAGAGCACCAGGTTCCCCCTCACAGCTACTTCAGACCCTGTTTGCCTCGGCAGCCCATCCCCTTGAATACTTCAGATTTGATTTTAACCCAGGAACAACATTAAGACACCTCACTTGTTTTCATTGCCAATTACACGATTCACGTTTAATTTCTTCACCCCATTTGTTTCCATCTGTCTTGCCCCCCTTCTCTTGGTTTCCCTCATGTAAGTAATTTATAACTGGCTCTCCCTGTCAATACATTTCCCTCCGGATCCCACCCACCAATGCCATCTTCCTGGCCCAACATGCACCAGCCGCCCTTCTGCTGGGTCCTGGATTCCCACTACATCTCTCTGCCAGGACTTCAAACCCTCCTAGCCCCAGGATCCCTCTGGGGCACTAGGGAAACTGAGGCCTCCAAACCCATGGATGCTGTCTTCTGGGGGTCTCTATCCAAAGCAAAGAAGCGGTGGATGCCAAAGCAAATCCACAAAAGATGTTAAAAGTGCCCACGATTGTCACTCCTGCGGGAAGGAAGGTGTTGTCTCAGGGAGGAACTGAAGGAGGAGAGTCTAAGTAAAGGTCCCTTGAGGAGGTGACATTTCAGCTGGAACCTGGTGGATGGGAGAGATAGGGAGAGTCATTCCACGGGGAGCAGATGGTAGAGTCTCCCCTGTCAGGGACCAGTGTGCTTCTCTATGTTATAAGCCCCTCCCTGACTTACCCATATTGTCCCCAGTGTTTAGTGGGGGCTATGGAGGTGACACATGGGGATTGTGCTAATAGGCTTTGCATTAAGTTTGACAAAAACCAGAGAGAAAAGACTCAGAAGAAGGACAGGATTCGGGGTCACAGTGGTTCGGTGGTTTGGGGCCATGGTCACTTGTCCCTATTGCTACTATGGAAGCTCGCATCATGGGATGGAGGAGGTGGCTTCCCATTTCATGGCCACCAAGAAGCAAAGAGAGTCAGGAAAGGGCTGGAACCCCAATAGTCCCATCCAGGGTGCATCCCAGCTAACCTAACTTTCTTTTACTGGGCCCAGTGTCTTGAAGTTCCCACCATCTCCCAACAGTGACACAGGCTTGAGCCTGAGCCTTGACCATGTGAGCCTAGGAACCATTTAAGAGCCACACTTCGTTGAGAGTAGAGATCAAACACAGTCCCTCTTCCACAAGCTCTGAGCCCAATGAGAAGGCAGGCAGCAAGACTTTAGAACTGTCGGCTATAGACTGCCTTTCCTCTGAGTGGTTTGGGGGCTCCTCCAGGGTGTGATCATGAGCTAACATAGGGCAGGAGCAGAAAAGTGAAGAGGCCAGCCCAGCAAAGACACTGGCATAGACTTGCCTGGGGCTCTGCAAACCCTCAGGCATTCTTGCACTACGGGGTTGGCACCAGCCCTACCTCACTCTGACTTTACAGACTAGATTCCAGGTGCTTTTTTCTATCAATTTTGGTTCCCCTAAAGTAGCCCTTATACTGGTGGAGCATGGGGTATCCTCCAGGCCATGTTGCTAATATTGGAAAATTGGGCATGGTGGTATACATGCCTGCAATCCCATCACACAGGAGGCATACAAAAACATCCGGGTCTACAGAATACATTCTAGAACAGCCTAGGATACAGGGTAAGATCCTGTCTGAGAAATCAATTTTTAAAAAAAGAAGAAAAACAATATTGGAAAACAATATTTACTGTGGCATATATTCTGATTGCAGCGTCACACTACTCCTAAAATAATAATCATTTTTCTTTTTGTTGTTGTTGCTATAGACAGGGTTCCATGTATTCCATGCTGGCTTCGAGCACCCTCTGTAACCAAGAACGACTTTGAACTCCTATCCTCCTGAGTGCTAGTATAAGTGTGTACCACTGTGGCTATTTGCTGCAATGCTGGAGGCACAAACACAGCTAGGGAAGCATTCTACCAACTGAGCTGCATGCCCAGATTCAGAATCACTACTCTTAAAGGAAAAAATCATACTGGATCTAGGCCTTGCTTCAGGTCCCACCTCCTCCTCTCTGGCAATGTGGCATGGCAGACTCAATCTTTCTTCTCTTTTATTGCCCCTTGTTGATTGTCTTAATCCATTTTGGGGCTGCTTCACAAAATACCTGACACTGGGGTATTTACTAAGAAAAGATGGGTTTTTTTGCTTACCATTCTGGAGAATGAAAAGTTCCATCAACATGGTGTTGGAATCCTGACAGAAGCTCTCCCTGGCTGTGTCACAACATATCAAGTGGCAAGACGTGGTAGAAGTATATTCCAGAGGAAGAAAAGACGTCAAGATGGGGGTCTGGTGCTCTCTTCTATAGCAAGTCCCCCAGGGGAGTAACCTAGTCCCAAGAGCCCTGGCCCACTACCATGTGATGGCACTGGCTCTTTAATGAGTCTGGATCCCCTGTGACATAATTATTTCCTCTAGGCCCAACCTCTTAGGAATCTGGCACCTCAATAACTCTTGTGTTGGGGACCATGCTTGCGCTCTGAGACCTTCCAGGGACAGGCCAGAAGAGTGGAAGAACAGCCAGGAGCTCCTCTTTTTTGGGAGAGCTGAGTGCAGTTTCATCCCTGTGAAGGGTTGTGGACAAGTCCTTCTCCTAGAAGCCACCCTGAGGATGCTCGAAGGCGCAGTCCTCAGCCCATGGGCTCAGCACCCTTTGCTATACAAAACTTATGTAGAAGGGCTTGGCGGCTGCCCCAGTCTTCCCAGGGTAGGTACTCTGCTTTCCCCCATTCTCTCCCCAGCCTGTTGATCTACACTCAACATCTTTCCTTTGCCTTCTAGAAACTCTCAGACCAGGGCTCTTAGATATGGTTTCTGCTGTGTCATCCTTATTAAAGCAAAGAGAGCTCCAGATGCCATCTGGAAGGGTCCCCAAGCAAGGGAATGCCAGGAACCAACTATCTTTTGTTTACTCGTTTTTAAAAGATAGGCTGCTGTGATAGACACCCGGGCGAGGGGAGAATCAGCCAACAAGGCCATGGGTGCTGGGGCACCTCTTCTCTCTCTAGCATCTGTCAGCCCCCCATCCCTTTGGGGGACCAGTGGTTTCTCCTTGTGTGTGTTTGTGCTTGCGTGTGCATGTGTTGCTGGGAGAGGGAGCTGCCACAGAGAAAAGATAAACTGAAGGCAGCAGTATCTTCCTGTCTCAGCAGGAGAAGGACAGCATTGACAGTTCCTTGCCCAGCATACACTAGTACTGACGGATGGGATGTATCGTCATGTGAGCAATGGGCCAAGAGCCAAGTGGAATGAAGGCCTTTAGGTCATGCTGGCAATCCACCATGTCTGGGTAGGGCCTGAAGGCCAGGGCTGCTGTCAGAGGGATCACTGGGAGGTTGGTCCAGGACCTTTTGGGAGCTTGGTATTGGCCAGAGCTCCCTGGGAAAGACAGGCATGTCACGACCAGAGTTTAACCTGTGTTAAGGTCATAACCACTGTGAGGAAAATGGGGGAGTCTTCATGATTGATGAGGTAGAATATCTGCCTGGCTGATGGCTCCCATAGGGACACAGAAGAGCAGGAGGGCAGTCAGACCAAGGTTCATCTGGTCCAAAGGCTGAGGGCGGCCGACCCCACTGCCTTGGTGTACCTCTTATGTCCTGAGCTAGCTGGAGCAGACCTGAGGTGGGTTTCAAGGAATCGGACTGCTTGGAGTGGCTGACCCATCTCTCTGCTCCTGGGCTTTGGGACCTCTCTACCAAGGGCTGGGTTGTGGAGAAGGCGTTCTAAAAGATAATGCCCAAGAAGTCAGTCCCGCTGATAGTTAACCTCGGTTGTGCTCATCTTACCCTGGGAAGAGAGAATCACAATTGGGGATTACCTCTATCAGGTTGGCCTATGGGTGTGTCTGTAGGGCATTTTCTTGACAGCTAATTGATGGAGGAAATCCTAGCTCTCTCCTAGGTTGTGTGAGGAAGCAAGCCAATAAGCAGAGATCCTCCATGGTCCTTCTTCCAGGTTCCTATCTTGATTTCTGGTGATAGCCTAAAACCTCTAAGCCAAATAAACCCTTCCCTGACCAAGCTGGTTTTGGTCAGGCTTTTATCACAGCAGCAGGAGAGCAAACTGGGGACCCCTCCCCCAAAAAATCTTCATGATAAGAATAATGTCAGCAATGGTTATTATCATGCTTGAGCTGAAATTGGCATCTCCAAAACATCAGTATCATGCCCCCTTGCTTCGGATTGGCCTGGAGCACACGGCTTGACTGAACAGCTATGCCAAGTTGGCAGCACAGCCGCCTTGGAGAAGTTATCAGCCTGGCAGGTGGCTTCCCTGGTGACCTGGACCCCTCTGTGCCTTCTCTCAGTACACTTAGGTGACCCAAGGATGGCCCCATCTCTTAGTTTCTCAAGAGAAACTGGGTGTTCTTGGTGGTTTTTAACGTGAAATCTTCCAAGTTTCAAATGCTGTCAACCAAATTAGGTACTTTCTAAAAAATACCTTGTGGCCCCAAGGAGTACCTCTTCAGTCTGCCATTCCCCTGGGGCTGCCTGTGTGTGACCCTGAGCAAGCCAGGGGCAGAAGGTGGTGTCTAACTCCCTCCCCAGGGGAGGACTTTTTCTGTGGAAATTGCCATCTTTGCTTCCCAAGGTGGCTCTGAAGGTGAGCTGTCCCTGCTCGCCGAAAACGCAAAGAAATAAATGCATGAAAATAGAGCAGCAATCCCTCACGCCTTGTGTCAGGTTTAAGTCCCAGGCGACTCCTCTGGAAGCATCAGGATGGCCCTGAATCATCTCCAGGCAGCTGAGCGGAGCAGCACTTAGCTTTGCACGGGGCCCTTCCTGCAGGGCTGGCCCATTCCCCATGTCTAGAGTAGCCCTGGACAGGATCTGCTATGTTTGTGCATATGTGCATGGGTGCATTGCATGCACGTATGAGCATAAGGCTATGTACTATAGATGTTCATTTGTGTGTTTGAACATATATGTGTCTGTGCCTGCAGGTTTATATACATATATGTAGAGAAAGTGTGCGTGTGAGTGTGTGTGTGTGTGTGTTATATTATCAATTTGTAGTGTTAAAGGTAAACTTGAGGGCATGAAGCGTCTGTCTGGTTGTCTGCCACATAAGGGTTTCTCATCTGTAAAACGGGGACTGAGGATACCCACTGTGTGACTGAGTGAAGAGGTTTCTTGGGTGAAGAGGGTGGGGTAGGAATCATAAGCCAAGCTTATGTACCTTCTGGAGTGCCTACCCTCCGATGTTTGGTCTCACCAGTATGAACCAGAGAGAAATCAAGGCAACAGCATAGCTGTAGGGTCAGTGGGCATGGCATCCCGGGCTCTGGTCCTGTTGGTGGTGCAGACCCTTACCCTCAGACTCTACTTCACGGCATAATCAGTGCATAGCCATCTAGGGGCAGGCAGTCAATTCTCTCCCAAGACACACTGTGGGAGGTGTGATGAGAGGGACTTACATGGGTACCTGAGCAATCCCATCAGCGCTGGGGTTGGGGGCAGAGTTCCCCTGGTGGAGAAGGAGTCAGGCATGGAGGTCCTGATCCAGGATACGCGTATCATTCCTTGAAAGATTGGGAGCTAGTTCTGGAAGGAGAGCTAGGAGTGAGGAGACACCGTGTGACACATACAGTCTGTGTTGAGCCGCAGTTTCCCCAGTTTTATTTGTGTTTTTCAGTCTTGCTCCTCTCTGGACTTCCATCTGTTCTGTGAATGGGCACAGTGCTCTGGTTCAAGGCGCTGTGAGTTTTAAGTGACGCAGTGGTCACTCTGATGCCACCCGTAAGCCTGGCTGGTGACCGAGTTGTACCCAGATGGGTTCTATCTTTCTGTGATGCCCCTGGGGAGGGGGTGCTGGGCTGCTACCAAAGAAGGTGTCCTCTCCTTCCAGGAGCCTCCCGGGGCAGCCTGGAGAGCCTCAGCCGAGCCCTGGGCGTTCTGGAGGAGCACATCACCAGCTCCCGGCGGAGGGTGCGCAGGCACGCCACCGACGATGACTACAACATCGAGGTCCTGCTGGGTGTGGATGACTCAGTGGTCCAGTTCCACGGGACGGAGCACGTGCAGAAGTACCTGCTGACACTCATGAACATTGTGAGTCAAGCCTGGGGGGTGTAAGGGACTAGGAGTGGAACCAGTCTCTGGGAGGCAGGACTTGAGTAGGCGGGGAAATTAGGCTTGGGTGGGGATTCGGAGGTGGCTGGGTGGGTCTCTGGGTGGGCCCATCAGAGAGTAGGATGTGGCAAACTGGGCTGGAAGATGTCACCTGGGAAGTGGGTCTCAGGATGCCTGTGGGAGATTATCTTGACTACATTCATTAATGGGGGAAGACTCCACCATTATAGGTAGTACCTCCCCCTGGTAAGTGGAGAAAAGGAGCCCAGCAGCAGCATCCATCTCTCTCTGCTTTCTGATTGTGGGTGTCATGTGACCAGATGAGCTTTGCCATGCATGTATCTCTCTCTGCTTCCTGATTGTGGGTGTCATGTGACCAGATGAGCTCTGTCAAGCATTCATCCCTCTCTGCTTCTTGATTGTAGGTGTCATGTGATCAGATGAGCTCTGCCTAGCATTCATCCCTTTCTGCTTCCTGATCGTAGGTGTCACGTGACCAGCTGAGCTCTGCCATGCATGTATCTCTCTCTGCTTCCTAATTGTGAATGTCATGTGACCAGCTGAGCTCTGCCATGCATTCATCTCTCTCTACTTCCTGATTGCGGGTGGTGTGATCAACTACCCCAAGCTTCTGCCTTGATTTCCCCCACTGTGACTGACTGTGCTCTTGAATAAACGCTTTCTCTCTTCAGTTACTTTTGCCAGAGTCTATAATCACAGTGGGTAAAAGAAACTAAGGCAGAAGGGTCCTGGAGGGCTGGACTGGATTCTTGGATTGGGCCTTAAGGGGCAGAATAGAGCTGACAGGCTGAGATCGTCTCCATTCTGGATGGTGGGCTCTCCAAAGCCCCGCTAGGAGACTAGCAGTTGGAAGAAGGACTGGGCTGTGACCATGGCTGTGCCTCTCAAGTGGAGCATGAGAAGGGAGTGCTTTGTGGGAGGAAGGTGGGCTTACAGAGCACTACAATGAGCAAAGTCCTCCCAGGACCACCCTGGAGGTGGACGGACAGACACGCAGAGATGGGCTCTGCTCCTGGGAGCTAAGGTGGCAGCACCTAGGTCAGCCTCTGGAGGACCCTGGTGAGAGTATGTGGGTGAGCTGAGCCCCAGAAAGAGACTACCCCCTGAGTGGGCTCACTCCTTTAAGTTGTCCTGGTTACATCCTTGGCTCCCTGAACTTCTGCCTTTCCTTGCAAAAGTCTTTGCATTTGTACATTTTACTTTAGAAAATGTTAATCTCATATTAATTTTTGAAAAGTACCTTTAATTTAATAACAACACAACCATAATCATTGAAATGAACAAACCCCTAAGATATGGCTGCAATAATAATAGTAACAACAAAAATAAATAAAACCGTAATGGTTGCAATTAATGATCTGCCAATGTGTGGCTGCGTGCCAGGCCCAGGCTAGCCACTTTCGGTGCAATATCTTAGGAAACATTTGCACTAAGCCTATAAGCCTGGTAGATATGCAGATCTCATCAGCCTCCGGCATACGTGTTCTTCCCTTGTTCCACTGCTGCCCAGCTCATAGGGAAAGGTGAGTCTTGGAGTTAAAAAGGCTAGGTGTGTCTGTAGGAATGAGGTTCCAGTCCTCTGAGCCTTGGTGTTCCCACCATTCAAATGGGTCGGTTCCCTCTTGCACCCCGTAGGGTAGTTTAAATGGCATAATGGAAGTGAATGAGCTTTTTCCATAAGGTAATGGCAGTTTCAATCTCCGAATAGAATGTAGCTTTGCTCACGCAGCAGTGACAACAGCACAGAGAGCGTCATTCCTAAGGAGCCTACGGGTGGCCCTGCCTGAACGTGGGGCCCTCACCAGGACTTCTTCATGGGTCAGATGCATGAGAATCCTCCTTTTCCCCTGGAGGAGGGCTCCTGTGTCACAGAGCTCTCCGGAAGACATCTCAAACTTTCCCCAAGTTTTGACCACAGGCATTCATTCATTCATTCATTCATTCATTCATTCATTCATTCCTGCACACCCCTGCGGCCCCACTGTAGCTCCATTTTGAATATGGATAACAAGTTGGTTTAGTTTCTAGAAAAACCCCAGAAACATAAGAATGTTTGAAATGAATCCCGTCTCATCATCACAACAAGAAGGGGATTTCAGGCGATCAACCCGAGGTGCTGAGAAAGGCTGTCTGGGTCACATCTGTCTGCTTTGTCACACAGATGTGCATTTGTGCACGCAGCAAGTGTTTATTGACCAAGTGCTTGTCCTTGTGGGTGGGGTGGCGAGTCTGTCAGAAGACAAGGGTGAGGCACTCCTGGGGCGTGGTGAGGCTCTGGGGTGGGGGGTGGCTCACCCCTCATCCACTCTCCTTCTGCTTCAAGAGTTCCTTGTGGACCGGGAAGATAAGGTTCTGCCCACGCTAGGAGCAGAGCATTGCACGCATTAACAGTTGGCGCCCTGTGATCTTTAGAGCTGGGAAAGGGACTGGCAGATACTCTAGTGGCCTTGGCGAGGAGGAACAATGAAGACACAGGTACAAAGGGACAACCTTCTAGAACGTTGCTGTGTGACAGAACCTTCTGTAGCTGTCCTTCTGGCCTTTGAAACATTGCAGACACTGGCCAGCCTGGATCTTGAGCTCTTGAAATCTGTCCAGGGAGAGGAAAGAACTGACGAGGTTTTTTTTTTTCCCAATAGAATTTAAGGTTTAATCAAAAGCATTTTGTTGTGATAAAATATGAGCCAGGCCTGGGGCTGGGAAGATGACTCAGTGGGTATAGTGCCTGCCACATAAACACGAGGACCTGAGTTCCAGTTCCCAGCACAGATGCAAAAAGTTGGGCCCAATGGTACACACCCACAATCCCAGTTTAGCTGGACCAGTGAGTTCCATGTTCAGGGAAAGATGATCTCAAAAAGTAAGATAGAAGGCAGAAGCCATAGATCAGGATACCTGACTTCCTCCTCTGGCCTTTCCACTCACACAAGGGCCTGCCCACATATACACACAAATGTGTACACATAACCACACACGAACACACACCTACACACCCTCAAAAATAAATGAGTGATTTAGGAAGATGCTTGACAGCTGACCTCTCCAAGTGCACACAAATGTGCATTTGCTCACGCACACTCCAAATAAGGAAGGAGGGGGTGGGCACAGAATGACACACCTGCTGGCACAAGCCTATAATCCCAGCTACCTGGGAAGCTGAGGCAGGAGGATTTCAAGTTCAAGGCCAGATTTGGCAGCTTAATGAGCTCTTGTTCCAAATGAAAAGGAAAAGAGAGTTAGGAATATAGAGATGTGTGGTAGGGAGCTTGCCAAGCATGTGACAGTCCTAGAGCCAGACACAGGTCATTGTTCACATTTTAAAGTGTACAGTTTGTGGCATTAAGGACATTCCCATGGAAGTACAAAGGTCACACCATCCACACACAGGACTCTCTTCAACTTTTAAAGCTGATCCTCCCTCCATTAAACACTAATTTCTCACCTGATCCCCTGGGGCCTGACTGTGATTCTTCTGATTTTAATCTCTGAATCCAACCGCTCCAGACCTCAGTATTGGTGATATGATATTTGTCCTTTGGGAACCAGCTTATTTAATTGACTGTGACAGTCATATTGTAACGTGTTGGAATACCGTGTGTATGCGTCTGTCTGTCTGTGGTGTGTGTTGTTTTGCCTTGTTTTTGATACAGGTCTTGCTAGGAATCTCAGGCTAACCTTGAACTTGTAATTCTCCTGCCTCCAACCTCCTGAGTGCTGGGATCACAGGTGTGCATCTCCATGCCCAACCTTCCCTCCCTTCCTGAGGCTCAGTCAGAGCCATAGTATATCTAGACAGGTTTTGCTCATCCATTGAGCACCTGGGCAGCCTCCGCCTCCCGGCTCTTAGGAATCAGGCGGCTGGGAGCTTGGGTTACGGATTTCTGTTCACCACTCTGTTTTGCATTCCTTTGGCTACAGACCCAGGAGTAGAAAGACTGAATCATGTGGTAATTCTATGTTTAACTTTTAAGAAACCACCATGCCGCTTTCCACAGCCGCTGTATCATCTTATGTTCCCACCAATAATGCATGAGGGTTCCCAGTTCTCCACAGCCCACGGTACTTGTCATCTTGATGGTAGCCTTGCCAATGGGGCCGTGACTTGTAATTAATCTGCACTGAAGTTTAAGTTGCCTGTGTGGCCAGTGGCAACTGTCCTGAGCAGTGCATGGTGGGAAAGCCTGCTGTGCGCTCCTCTGAACTTGAAGCCGGCCACTGTTTACTAAGGAAGCTTGGGCAGCTCTGGGTGTGTGAACCTCAAGCCACAACCCCAAATAGCCCTCCAAAGCCTGGCTGGTAGTTTGCTACGATCCCCTTGTTAAGTCTACAGCTGGTCCTGGAATTCCCAGGGCTGGAACTGTAACATGTGGGACTGGCTTGTTGGGGTATCTGTCCTGCCCAGTACCCCACAGCAGGCAGGCCCCAAAGAAAATCATGCACAAGACTCCATAAGATTATAAACTGATTGGCCCATTAGGTCAGGCTTCTTGTTAACTCTTATAACTTATGTTAACCCATTATTCTCATCTATGTTAGCCATAATGGCTCCATACCTTTCTCAGCTGGGCACGTTACATGCTGCCTCTTCGGTGGTCTGCGCAGGAGTGGCTGAGGAACTTCTCTGCTTCCCAGAATTCTCCTGTTCTCATTGCATCACCTCTACTTCCTGTCTGGTTTTCCCGCCTATACTGCCTGCCTGGCCAATCAGCGTTTTATTAAAATATGATTGACAGAACACAGACAATTCTCCCACATCATGGAACCAAAGTAACATCAGAGCAGGACCCACATAGTATTGGGCTGGGATGTAGTTTGGTTGAGGAAGTGCCTGTCTAGATGTGGCATTGGGTGAGGTCCAGCTGCACTCTGGATCAGGTGACCATCGACAGTAATAGCAGGTACATAGGGATGACTCCATGGCTGAAGGGCAGCCTGGACAGCAAGTTGACCCCTGAGCTGGGTGTTGTATGAAAGACTTTCCTCGGGGATATGCAACACGTGTACATGTTGATTCATCCCCAAGGGGAACTATACCAAAGTCCGACTCAGGGAACCAGTGAGTTTTTATTGGGGTTACTAACTGGTGTATGGGTGAGAGGTCACTTATAGGAGTGGAGATGACTCAGCTCAGCAACTGTATCCCCAAAAAGGCTTCACCTCCCAATGGGCTCTGTAACTTCCTCCAACAGCGAGCACAGGCAGCTGGCACCAAGTTCAAGCACATGTGCCTGGGACGACATCACATTCAGCTCACAACAGAAAGTGAGAATTTATGGGTCTGTTCCTACTCCCTGCTTCATCTCAGAGCCCCTGGTGGGTGAGGGTTGGGGGTATCTGCTGAGCACTTCAGGGGACCCTCTTACCCACAGATACCACCTACCAACTCATTCCCTGCCAGCCAGATCCTTTTTCCCCGATTCCCTCCCTAAATTCAGAAAAGTAATTTTTTTCAGTTCATTAAAACATCCTATATTTAACACAGATAATATATTATTTATGCCATAAGATTAGAATGAGCTCATATAGATCTCTCCATATTTTCTCCCAGGAGCTCCTCTCCACGACTTCATTTTAATGAGCGTGGAGTTGCCATGGGGAGAGTGTGCTTTTTATGTAACTTATTTATATGACACACCCGTGGGATAAAACTCACTTCCCCTTTAGAGGTCAGCTTTGCCACCTACTATTTTGCATCCACATCGCCGAATCTGTCCCTCATCCTTAATTATGTCCTCAGTCTGGTCTCCTAAAAGTGAAATCTTCCAACAGGTGATGTACGTGTTAATGTCTTCCCTACCAGAATATTCTGTCATGGCCTCATCCTCTGTGCCTGCTCCACTGAGGAACGACCCATGACCCCTTTCCATTCTTAGTTGTGGTTACTTATAGCTACAACGGTGACATATTAATGCTTTCTGTTGCAAGCTATAGGTAGTCTGTTTATTTTATTTGTTTGTTTGTTTTTTCAAGGCAGGGTTTCTCTGTGTAGCTTTGGCGGTCCTGGAATTCACTCTGTAGACCAGACTGGCCTCAAACTCCCAGAGATCCACCTGCCTCGGCCTCCAGAGTGCTGGGATTAAAGGTGTGTGCCACCACCGCCTGACTTATTGTATTTATTTTTATTTGCACTGTGTGTGTGTGTGTGTGTGACAGCACACAGATGGAGGTGTACCAGGAACCCAACGCAATTCATTGGGCTTGGTAGCAATCACCTTAACCACTGGACGAGTTCTCCCTTGCTTCCACCTGCCCTCTGACTCCCAACCCCGCAGCTGGAGCAGCCGTTCCCTGAAGGCCACCGTGGTGACCTCATACTTAAGCTGAGTTTTACCAGTCTGCTGTTCATACCCCAGACTTCTCAGCACCACCTATCCCTCCAGCTGGTCTAACCACCTCAAAGGTCATCTGAGGTCACTGCGAGGGGTCTTTTCAAAGGAGTAACTGCACTGACTTTGATCTCCATTTGGAAATATCTTAGTAGATTTCCAGGCAAGAACAATCTCTCTGAGGTGTGTGAACCGCTCCTTCCACTGCAGGCAGACCCATCCCTTAGGCTTGCAGAGAACATGGGGTCCCGTGGGGCCCCCTGCACTTTTACAGCTGAGGCTGTACCCTTTGATTCTTCCCAGAAGGATGAAGGGCCTCAGCACAGTGTGTTCTAAAACAACTGTGTTCAATGAACAATCTTTATTGGTGCCAAGACTTGGATATGTTTCCTCTTTTCTTTTCTAATTTAATCCAGAAATTGGCCTTGGCTTGCCGAAGCCTTGCCAGGGTTTGTAAACAATCAGCTGCTCACCAACTTTCAAGAATGCTGGGGCCGGCACAGCGGCAGTGCTGGAATGTTTTGTGCTAGGTTCAGGGGGAGGAAGTCTTGTGAACTGCAAAGCAGCCTGCAGAAGGCATCAGCCCCACACACGCACACACTCCGCCCCCACCCGTTCACATGTCTGACTCTGCTTCCTGCAGGAAAGAGACACTGAAACCTGGGGCTGCCCAGACAAGAGGGACATATTTGGTGTAGGAACTGGCTGGAGCAAAGGGGAGGAAGGATGGAGGCCCAGAGCTCCCTTCCTCATCTGGTTGTGTTGCCTGGTCTCGGGGAGAAGGTTTGGGACACTGTTTCTGGCCCGTCTGTTCCTCAGGCTTGTCCCGCTAGGCCTGAGATCAAGGCACTGTGTGTCTGTTAAAGGAGTCTCATTTATCAGGATATCCGGGGTGCTACATACAGAATCCATAAAAGAATCATATGACCAGGTGCAGCTGGGTGCCAGGCAGCAGTGGGCAGAAGTGGTTGGGGCCTAGAAGAGACTGGGAGAAACCACATCCCCTGACAATGGTTTCCTCAGTTCTGCTCACTTGAGACTGGACAGGAATGGCCTGCCCAGCCCTTGCCAGGTCTGGTTTTCTGAGATGAAGGCTGGAATGGTCTCAGGGAGACCTAGTCATTTTTCAATGCAGGCTACACATTGCAATCAGTACTCGTACTGCACCGGTGAATTGGAGCTGTGATGCCCACTTCTGACTTAGAGGGACGCAGCCGCTGCTGCTGTGGTCCCTCTGTGCCATCCATGTGGCGATAGTTCAGCTCCAAGGGCTTCTGTGGCATTTATTACTCTAGATCTAACACCTGGACAGATATGAGGCAAGTAGAGGCCCATGGGGCCATGAACCATTGTGTCCTGCACTTCCTGAACACCGTGCCTCATGACGGACACTGGGGCGTAGAGATAACAAAATCTATCCCTGTACCTGGAAGCTCAGAGTAGGAGTGAAGTTTAGGGGCAGAATGAAGACTAGAATTGCACCAGCGGTACTGGGGGAAGCTGAATGCGGGAAGACTTCTCAAAGACTTCTTCAGCTTCTAATGCAGGGGAGTCTGGGTGGTAGTGAACACAGGCAATGGCTCAGGGGCCTCTCTCTCCTCTTGCACAGTTTGGACCCGGCTGAGAGGCATACGGCTCTGGGGAGAGGCAGGGGATGGAGTTGATTTGGTGTCTAGAAATATTTTCATTGGGAAATTTGGGGCTCCCCACATTGTTATTTAAAAGAGGAGGAAAGAGATCACATTGACAGAGGTTTAGCACTGGGCAACCCCATGCAAGGAGGTACTTTATGGCCTGTCTCCTTTCCCTGGGTGCCTCTGCAAGGGCTTCTCTCTCAGATATGGCCAAGGAGGCTCAGAGAGGTTGGGCAGTGGGAGCAAGGCACATGCCTGTGGGAAGGTGACGTGGACCATGCGTGCTCCTCTCTGACTGTTCTGATCTGAATGGGGGGGATCCCTTAGACGTCTCAGAAGAAGGGCCAGGCCTGTTCTAGCCTTGGCTCCATGTCTCCCAACAGTGCTGGCTGTCCGTTATCATACCGTCCGCCTTTCCATCCCATTGCAAGCCATCTTGTCTGTGCACATCTCTCCTAGGGATTGCCTCTCTCTCTCTCTCTCTCATGATCTGAGCACTGAGGAGATAGGATCCTGATGAGGTTCTAAGTTAGGGAGGGTCAATGTGAGCCAGTATTGTCCTGCCTTCAGGGAGCTCACATTCCACAGAGTTGGGCTGGTGCAGAGGCCAGTGGTGATTGTGCTGGGTGGGAACACTGGGGTGGGGAACCACAAACCGTCCCCACTTCTTCTCTGTCTAGTCCCTGTTATTCTTCCTGTATCCCAGCAGCCACTCCCCATCTGCCTCCCTCCTCTGATGCCTCCTGACAGCTGATGAGGGAGCCTCATTGCTGCCTGTCCTTGGCTCCCAGGGGGAGCTGACAGTTGTCAAAGCAGGAGTCAGAGTCCCTGTCGGCGGACACGGAGGGCCAAGCATCATCACTCCCTGGTGACAGCTTGAAGTGGCTGTTGAGCTTGTCTTGTGCAGGCTCCAGCAAAGAGGCGACAGCTGAGGCAGACAAAAGAGGTGACAGTTTCCCTCACTGGGCTCCAGTCTAGGCAGATGTGGACTGTCACTTTGCCCACGTTTCTCCATGGTATGTCCCCTGCCCCTGTACCAAATTATAGTCAGACATCCCTGAGGCCTTTTCTTCCATGGGTGATGTGTCTTAGAACTAGGAATTGTCATCTCAGGTACCCCAAGTTTCATAGCAGTTTCCGAGAACATCGTCTACCTGGCTGTGCACATTCAACCCTGACAAAGGGTTGGTGCATAGTAGGTGTTCCCTAAATGCCTTTTATAATTCTTCCTTTTAAATTTTCAAGACAATGTCTTATGTAGCCTCGTCTGGCTTTGAGCTTGCTGTGTAGCTGAGGATGACCTTGAATTCCTGATCCTCCTGGTGCCAGGAGACGTGTGCTGTGCAGAGGACAATTGCTTCCTTCTGTGTTCAAATCTGGCTACGTCCAGGGTATTAGAAAGCAGTTGCGAGGAACATGTCCGCGGCAGGATGCTCTTGCCATGAACTTGAGCGTAGAAAGCTTAGCTTTACTGTGTTCTCTGAATTTCTCAGGGTCCCTCTGCTGGGGTCCAGGGACACCACTCAAGGTGCTGATGTAAGACCCTTAGTTGCAGGTGCTTGTCTCTTCTGGGTCCGTGCTGTGATCCAGCTTCATGCCGCGCCTGAATGACAGTGGACCGGCTCATCTGAGTCCTCTCTGTTTTGTGGTGCTCCATGAGTGTACTGGGTGGGAAGGGGGACCCCATGTGCCTTCCATTCTGTAGCCTCTCCAAGGTCAATGCCAGGGTGTCCCCATCCCTTCTCAGACACCCCAGGTAGAAGCTTCAGGTGGCACATACCGTCTTTCTAGGGCTGGGACAGCCAGGGTGCCTACTTTAGATCTCACTGGTTTACTCAAGACATGGGTCAGGCCCTGTGTCTCACCTTCTCCATAGGCACCACCAAGGGAGCAGACTCTTCTCTTATGATGTGGCTCCATCACTGGGGGAAGCAGAGCCCAGAGGCCTCCACATCTGTCTCTGATGCTAAGGTTGGAGTGGGGGCAGAGCAGAGGAGTGCACCCCCAGCCCTGGTCTCACTTCCCACCTCTCCTCCAACATCCCCCTATCTCCCAGAGTGTTTTCTACACCCAGGAACTTCCTTGAGGCCCCTGGCTCCCTGGGTTCATGGTGTCATTTCCCTCGTCTCTTTTCTTGGGTCTCTGATCAGGCAGCTGGAGAATCTGGTTTACTGGGAAATGAAAAATACGTTGTTTTCTGATTACACAGTAGTGCCCTAATGGAGCCCAGTGGCAGAGATCAAGTCACTGGGGACAAATTGTACCACACAGGCTCTGAGACACGCAAGAGTGTGGGAAGCAGGATGCTAGCGTTCTGACCAGTGTTAGTATATGGTCTTGACACTTAGGGAATGAGATTGCATCCTGAAACGGGACACCATGCTGAACCCCCAGTCTATGTGCTCAGGGAGGCCAGCCAGCCACCGCAACATAACACTCCAGAGACTTGACATCCTGAGGTCATTGCCAGCAAGAATCAAAATCCCTGTCATCTCTACCTTTCTCCCTATTGAGCTGAGAGTAGCTGAGAGGCCTCTGAAGGCCCCAGGCCCTCTGATGTGTCCTTCTGTGTCCTGTGGCCTCAGCAGCCGCTACCCTTCCCTGTCTGGCAGCATTACTTCTGGTATTTGCCAGGTCAGTCCCTGGAAGATCAGGCTCACAAGGATGTATGGATGGCTGTGACTGTAGGAGATCAGGCCCCTGCTCCAGATCCCAGTCACACTCAGATACTGTAGAGAATTGTAAGCAAGTGTTGGTGTTTGCGGAGACGCCTCCTGGTGTTACCAGGGAAACAAACCATGGCTCCTTTGTGTTCTTAGTCTCATTAATGAAAGAATTTAAAAACAGATTCCGTGGACGCTCAGGATAGTTTTGTTTGTTTGTCTGTTGGTTTTGTTTTCTGAGACAGGGTTTCTCTGTATAGTCCTGGCTGTCCTGGAACTCACTCCGTAGACCAGACTAGTCTTGAACTCACAGAGATCCTCCTGCCTCTGCCTCTAGAGTGCTGGAATTAAATACATGCGCCACCACTGCCAGACTTTTAAGGCTAGTTTTGTGAGCTTTGGAAAACAACAGGCAATCAGGCTGTGCCTCTTGGCAGCCACTGGGAGGGAGGACATGGGAAAGAAGAGGGAAAGCCATGCCCTCGGCATTAGGGTGACATGTTTAGCAAGGGAGGTCAGCAAGCAGGTACGTGACAGCAGACAGCCATATGGTGAGGCAGAGATGGGGCTTAGTGTTAGAGAGCAAGAAATCTGCAAGGGCCGGAGAGAAAACGCTTAGGCTTTGGACAGAGAAAGAGAAAGGGAAAAAAAAAAAGTCATACTTTTCTGAATTAGGGCTGTGAAGAGGGCAGAGTGAGCAAGGTTCATCTCAGGAAGTGACTACCGGGATGGGATTTCTGGGAAGGATGGGTACTTTATCTGACTAAAGGGATAGTTAGTCTTCTCGTTCCTTTAGCTTGAATCAGTCTGTCTTAGGGATGGTCCCTTAGCCAGGTGATTGACAGGTCCAATTGGATTAACTCTCAGAGCAAGAGACAGTCGTGTGAGATGTTCCATTCTCTGGAGCTGATCAGAATGTTGTGTCTCCCCCAGAGGTATTCATTCCTCTGACCAGGACTTAAGGCGTGGCAAAGTAGGTGTTTACTTTTCTAGTGTTAGCAGGAAAATGGGAGGCAGGGTCCAAAGGCTGAAGCCAAGAGGGACCCAAATCTGGGACACAGAGCAACAGTTCCCATTACCTGATCCTAATGTATTGGATAGCTTCACTAATACAGTACTACGCACTGGGGATTTTTCTAGAATTTTTATGCCTTAATAACTTTTTTGTTATTAGTCTTTATAACAAACCTGTGCTACAAGGACAGTTACCTCTCCATATCTGTGGAAACTGAGGCCCAAACAGAATAAGTGAAGGTATTCTGAGCTACACAGCAGGATTGTCGTAGATTTCTCCTGAGGTCAGGTGCAGCTGGGAGCGAAGACTTCAGACCCACCTGCTCACCCCGGAAATCCAGGGGCAGGGTTGGACAACATCACAACCACATGGAAGAGTTTCTATGGGAACTGTGTTTTGTTCACGGCTCCACCCTAGTGATCCTGTCAGCTGAGCAGTATTCATGGACTGTACACTAGGTTCTGGGCATTGACAAACTTCCGAAGGGTGCAGTATCTTAGACCTCATCCTAGATCCTTTGCCCAATGAGTTATCCCCTGTCGCTGGAGGGTATGGACTTCCACAGGAGAGGAGGTGGGAAGAGACCATGGAGGCGTCTGAAGGTCTATCTTGGTCGTCGTGTTCAGGTACTTGGAGTTAAAGGAGGGGTTTACACACCTCTAGTCCTGTCCTGCCTGTTTGACAAGCCCATTTATGCTCCAGGAGATTCAAATACAAGCCGGGCAATGGTGGTGCATGCCTTTAATCCCAGTACTCAGGAGGCAGAGGCAGGCGTATCTCAGTGAGTTCAAGGCCAGCCTGGTCTACAAGAGCTAGTTCCAGGACAGTCAGGGCTGTTACACAGAGAAAAACAAAACAAATACAATTATTCCTCCTGTGAGGCCAGCAGCAGACTGCTCCCCCAGCTTCCAGTGGGTGTGTCACCTCCATCTCCAACTTCTGACTATTCAGTCGTGAGGCCTCCAATTCTAGTGGGTGCATTGTCTTGTCTCCCTGAAATCCCCTCTATCCCAAACCTCTATCCCGGCAGCCTAAACCTGGTGTCTTCTTTATTTACGTCAGGGGTTTGCACAGAAACCACCCAGGGGTTGCGCCCTCCTGCCACCCTCTGGGGACTCCCTGAAATTACTTTGTTCTCTGGGTTATCCGGGTGGCATTAGACATTGCTCACGGCCCAAAACTTAGCTCCATAGAGGCATGGGGATCCCAGCAACAGGTCTGCTCAGAACCTGCCTACCTCATAAGGATCCCCAATCTGTACCCCAGTCCCCTTCCTCAAGGGAGTTCTCCTCTGCTCAGCCTCACTCGGGTCATCCTCCAGGGCTCACTGTCATTCCAGGAAAGCTTTGCCACCAGTCTGGCAAACTTTGACATTGTCATGCAGAACCAGGTCCTTCCCGGTCTACTCCAGAGCAGAAACTTGGCTGCCTCTTTGCATAAACAAAAAGCACATCACAAAGCATTTCCCCCAGAATGCCAGCGCTTGGCCTCCAGCTCACAGAGAGGGTTGGAGCTTTGGCTCTTTCCCCACAGGGCTTAAAGGCTTCCAAGATCAATTTCTTAAAGACAGGGCTCAAGGACACTGTCCCAGGCCCATCCTCCTCCCCCGCTGAAGTCGGGCAAAAGTGTGCTGCCTCTCTTAGCACACAGTCTCTAAAGAAGGAGGACAGAGGAGGGCCAGCTGTAGTGGGGGGAGGTTAGGCAGTCAACTGATCCACATCCTCCATCCATCCATCCATCCATCCATCCATCCATCCCTCCATCCATCCCTCCATCCCTCCATCCCTCCATCCATCCATCCATCCCTCCATCCATCCATCCCTCCATCCATCCATCCTCAACTACTTAACACCTACTATGGGCTGAAATCACTGTAGAGTGCTTTCCACTATGTTAGGGAAGGTGTGGTTAGCACAAAGGCCCTGAGATAGGGCTAGGCTCCCTGTGCAAGGAGGAGCGTAGAAGAGGCAACTGTAGGGCTCTGTCTTCCTGCCCTTGATACCACCTAGAGCTTCGGAGTCCCTCCTGCTGGTGGAAGGACCTTGAGATGGGAGGAGTTTCAACGTGTAACTGCCACCCTCTGTGTGCCCCGCCCAACATTTTTATTCTTTAAATTCTCTTAAGGTATCTAAGGATTCAGGGCTGGAGAGGAGCTGTGGGAATTTCAGGCTTGCGCCTTCCCCTGGGCCGGGTGTGTGTATGTGTGTTTCTGCAAAAGGAACATTGACAGGCAGGTGTTTGTGTGTGTGTGTGTGTGTGTGTTCCAGCAAAAGGGACATTGACAGGCAGGTGTGTGTGTGCGTGTGTGTGTGTGTGTGTTCCAGCAAAAGGGACATTGACAGGCAGGTGTGTGTGTGTGTGTGTGTGTGTGTGTGTGTGTTCCAGCAAAAGGGACATTGACAGGCAGGTGTGTGTGTGTGTGTGTGTTCCAGCAAAAGAGACATTGACAGGCAGGTGTGTGTGTGTGTGTGTGTGTGTTCCAGTAAAAGGGACATTGACAGGCAGGGTGACCCAGAGCTGGGAGGTGGCCTTACCACCAATTCCAGACCACGTGGTTTCTCATACCCATCCCTTCCCTCCACTCATCTCTGACTCGGAGCCCTATATTCCCACATCTCCGCCCCTTCCATCTACTTTCCATAAAGCATTCAGAGAAATCTTGGTTAAAAACATAATAATAAAAACACAATGTCATTCTCCCATCCAGGCCCCTGACTGCTCTTTGAATAGATTTAGAATCCTCACCTGTTGCTGTGACCTCTGTGCCCCTCTCCAGAGTCCTCTTCAGAAACCCCTGTCCCTTCCGGGCAAGGACTTGCCTCACCCTTACCACTCTGACCCAGGACGTTTGCACACGGCGGCGGCTCTGCCAGGAGCATCATGCTGCTTTGCTGAACCAGTCTCAGCTCTTCTGGCCTACCATACCCTTAGGGGACCCCCTGAGTTGCCCTCTGGGCAGATTCCACACAAACACAGTCTCTTCAACAGAATATAAAGAGTGTCCCTCACAGGCTTGTGACATTATTTGGGGAGGGTGTAGATCACTGAGGACAGGATTTTGAACATTCTACCTGGTGTCCAGTTTGTTCTCTCTGCTTCTTGTCTATGTGCTGTGAGCTGTTCCACAAAGCCTTTTCCACCATGGTTGACTGAATGAACCTTCTAGAACTATGAGCCAAGTTGTCTCTGTCAGGTGTTTTGGTCAATGTCAAGCAACGCGACAGACACGGATGTATTTCCTCCCAGGCCCTCATCGCAGTCATAACTGTGGAGCAGGCTTGCCAGTTTCTGAGCGAGCTTAGTGCCTTTGGAGTGTCGCTCTCTACCTCCTCTCAGGTTTCATGCGTGTTCTCCTTTCACACAGGGAGACCAGCCACTCTCTGTTGGGTCTCCTGGGTACCTGCCTTGGATCAGTGGAGGAGGAGAAACCAGGCCAGAGTTGCTGAGTGACTCAGCCCACAGTGGGGTCAACTCGTGTTGAGATGTCCCACTGAGAACCCAAGAAGGGCCTGTTACTCAGATACAAATTTACATGCACAGTAGGGTCAACACTGACATACTAAGATCTAAACATGGGATAGGTATGGCTTTCCTCTTTCCAAATCACCCAGTCCTAGGACAGATGAACCCACGCCATCTATCTCTTGAGAAGCAAGCTCATTTCTTCTTGTGTAAGAGCTTTGTAAGAACGGTCAGCCAGCACAAGGTTAAGCCCTTCGTCAGTCAGCTTTTCTGTCTGTGACTAAACACCTGAGGGTTTCAACTTAGAAAGTGGAAAGGTTTCTTTGGGCTCATGGGTTCAGTGTCAGAACATGGTCACTTGGCCTTTCCACTGGGGGCCTGGAGAGAGGCAGAAGATCATGATGGGGTGTGTGTGACAGACACAGTCGCTCGTGTTGACGCTACGGGAAGGAAGCAATGGAGAAAGATACAGAAAACCGACTGGGTTCCGATATCTTCAGGGACATGCTCCTGACAGCCTAGCTTCCTTCTCTTAGACTCCGCTCCCAACCCAAAGGGTCCTATCACTTTCCCAAGCACCATAGGCCAGACACTGAGCCTCCAGTACAGGAGCCTCTGAGGGCACAAACCACCGCAAGCCCCGACTCTTTCGCTGGGGCGAGTGTAGCAAAGCACACTCGAGTGTGAGTGACAGTTTGTCTCAGGCAGCTCTGGAGGAGACTGACAACTCCAAAATGAAGATTCCCAGCCAATCCGATCACTACTGAGTTGTGTTCTCACCTGGAGGAGTGGAGGGGAAGATGAAGGAGGAGAGGGAGGGAGAGGAGGAGGAGGAGGAGGGGGAGAAGAGTAAGGTAGCTCTCTGCCGCCTTTTCCACAAAGTCACTAATACTATCTCAAGGACACTAACCCTTGACCTCACCTAACCGGTTACTTCTGAAGGTCCCCCTCAAAAGTCTGTTATATCAGGGATTAAAATCTCATCCTGTGAATGGGGGGGGTGATGTGAGATGCCCCTCTGTATGCTGTGAATGTGTTTATTACAATTCGTTAATAAAGAAGCTGCTTTGACCTATGGCAAGGCAGAATATAGCTAGGTTGGAAATCCAAACAAAGATACAGGGAGAAAGAAGGCAGAGTCAAGGAAAATGCCAGCAGCTGCTAGAGTTTAAGCACGATGTGAGGTAACAAACCATGAATCTTGTGGTAAAATATAAAATAATAGAAATAGGTTAATTTAAAAGTAGGAGCTAGTTAGTAATAAGCCTGAGCCATTGGCCAAACGTTTATAATTAATATAAGCCTCTGAGTGTTTATTCGGGAACTGGCAGGTAGATGAGGGTGATGCATAATTGGTTTCTATTGTACCCTCCCTGCTCCCATATTAGGGAACTGTGTATGGTACAGTACACATCTGTCCCATGATTTCTGTCCTTGAGATGGAGGACTTGTGCCTGGGCTCACCCTTGCTGCAACAGCCATGCTACAGGCCTGTCTTTCCCTCCTTGGCCTGCATCCCTGGGCTCCCTCTGAAACATGGCAGTGCCCCAGCTAACTGACAGTCAACTGGGCAGTGCCCAGATAAACTGACAACAATCCTGCTCTTGTGACATGGGGCTCAGGTGACCCCTGGTATCTGCTGTCCATGACTGGGTGCTGGCCTCCCTGTCTCTCTCATAAGCACAGGCAGTCAGGTGTCTGACTATGCTCTGTTTTTTCCTTTTTGTCCATATATACTCTATATTCGCCCTGTCCCCGCCCCCACCTTCAGAGGAGACCCTAAAGACTAAGACTGCAAGGTTGCTTTCTCTCCCCTGCCCCTCCCTGATGCAGCAGGACCTTCCAGGACTTCCAGCCACACATCCCAAGCATGATTCTCAGCAGAAGTCTGAGCTAGAATGGCCTGGCCTTGCTCATCGTAGATAAAGCAATTAAAATAAAGAAAACCCCTTTCTTCCTTAAGTAGAAGATCTGGCCTTTTGTGCCATTGTCTCAGCACAGCCTGAGAAAGAAAATCTAGCCTGGGCCTCAAAGCTGAGGCAGCAGTGCCTGTGGTTTGAGGGGGGTCCACCCACTCTCCAGACCTCATGCAGCATAGTGGGGCAATGCCATTTGCCAACTATGAAAAATACAGTTTGGGTTTTCATAAACACCATTCCATCATGTTTGTGGAAATCAGATTCCCCACAGGAGCTCTGTGAGACACACTTCTCCTCTGAGGTTGTGAAGGAGACACTGGGCAGTGGGCAGGGTGGCATGGACCTTGGGCTCTGCTTTCTGAGCTGCAGGGGCTAAGGTGGGTACTCAGATATTTAGTAGACAGTACTCAGGGGCTAGTGCCATGCTGCCCAGACAAACAGTACATTCAGGGGACTCGAGACAAGTGCACAGCACAGAGCCACGATGCTATGTCACCCACGCTCCCTCACTTCTGTCTGTGCCACTTCTTCCCCAAAGGAGAGGAGGACAAGAGAACAGAAGCCTACTTATAGTCAGATTGCCTGTCTGTGCAGAAGTTCCTGGCAGAGGCTGTGTGTTGGGATCAAAGGTGGCACTGGTTGGGGAGCAGTGAGCTTGTTAGCACTGTGCTCTGATTGGTGCCATCTTTATCCACAGCTGCGGTGACAGCAGCAGCCACTGGGCCGTGTGTCTCACAAGCCCTGTGCCTGCCTCCATCCCATCCATCACCATGATGATTTGATTTTCCTTATTCTGCTCAGATTCCCGAGGCATCTTCCTGCTGTTTAGAGAGAGCAATTACAGTTGCCCTAGTAAGAAAACCTGAAAATTGGGGTGCAAGCTGGTGCAGCTTAGCCATGTCTGCTTGCCCATCAAGGGCCTCATGGGCAGCCTCTGGGCCCAGTCTGCCTACAGACAGCATGTGACCGCTGGTTTTCATCTTTCAACAAGTGTTTGCTGGCCTTTAGATGCTCTGCTCTAGGGCGGGGGGGGGGGGGAGGGACATACAAGAAGTGAAAACACAGACTAAGGCAAAACTGAGACAGTGGTGTGTGTGGCAGGCTTTCTCGGACCACCAATTCCCAAATCATGACCCGGAAGCTTATTAGTTTTGAATGCTCGGTGTTTTTGTATGCTTGTCCCACTAGCTCTTATAACTTAATTTAACCTGTTTCTCTTCATCTATGTTTTGCCTTGAGGCTTTTTATCTTTCTTTCATTCTGTATGTCCTACTTTTGTCCTTCCTCCATGTCTGGCTAACTGGCTGACCCCTACCTGGCTAGCTAGCCCCTGGCTGCTCCCTGGCTGACTGCCCACACCCTCGGGTCCATGAAAGCCAGCTTTACACCCCTGAGCCTGGCCGAGAGCTGCATTCAACAACTGGGAACTCCATTTAACTGTGCCAGCTCTAGGTAGTTGGTACTGGTACTGTGGCAGGTGTTTTTACTTAGGTTGTTGTTTCTGCTTAATGCGCTGGCTACTCAAGTGCTTGCTGTACGGCAGAGCCTCTTAAAGGAGCCATGTCCTTTTTGTTTTCTTTTTTGAAACACCAACACACCTTTACATAGTTAAACAAATGTTCTAGTCCACATCACAGTGGAACTTATGGAGGATAGGGGTACCAGTTCTCCATAGGAACAGGTCTGACACCAAAGGGCCCTTCCAGGTTGAGGTGAAGGAAAGCATTTGCTCAGCCAGTGAAGGAGGGGACAATGAAAGGCTATTCTAGAAAGTTCTGAGTGTGACCTCGTGTTAAGGAAGCCTCTAACAGCTCTGAGCCTGAGGTTAACCTAGCATGTGTTTCTAGATGTTGGTAACCATGCTGAAGATCATGTGTGTTTGTCTTCCTGCCCTTTTATGTTGTGGGCATCTGGAGACACCTAAAGATTCCGGATAAGGATAATGTTTTGTATTTATTCTACATGCATGTGTGTGTGTGCGTGCATGCATGCTCACATGTGTGGAGGTACACATGCCCGGGTGCCACAGAAGCCAGAGGAAGACACTGGGAATTCCACTCTTACACTTCATGCTGTTCCCATGAGATAGGGGTTTCTCTCTGAACCTGGAGGTAGGCTGGCAAGCTGTGAGTCATAGGGATCCTCCTGTCTGCAAACACCACCCCCTCTTCCAGCACTGGCAAGGCCATTTTTCACATGGGCATTTAGGGTTTAAACTCAGGTCCTCCCACTAAGCTATCTGCCCAGCCCCCAGAATAATGTTTTAAGTGTAAAAAAAAATAAACAAAAACAAAACAGTCCTCAAAATGTGAAAGAAGACCATGATGGGCCTGACATAGAACAAGGCAGGCAGAGTAAGAGACTTAGTGATAACTGTTCCCTGTTAGCAGGATAAAGGTAGAACAAGTCCTGGGTCCAAAGTGGTCCACCTTTCCAAGTGCAGCGTCTTTCGGCATCCAAAGGGCTCAGTTCCAAAACACCTTTTAGGTGTTCAAGTCCCCAGAGTAATATGTGTGGCGTTTGTGTTTAACCTCCACACACACTCCCATATACATCGAGTGATCTCTACACCACTTATAACACTCCATAAGACACAAATGCCTTGTAACTGGTTATTGTATTGTTCAGAAGGAAATAACAAGGGGAAAAAAGTCTATATATTTTCTGTACATTTTTTCCCCAAATACTTTTGATCTTGGGTTGCTTGAATCCTCGGACACAGAGTTTGTGGGATGTGAAGTGTGGATTGTAGCGATGTGCACAGGTGACATTTCACAGAGCAACAACGACCAGGAATGGCTTACATTCCAACAGTTGTCATTCCTTCTGAAGGGAACACCATGCTTCAGGGTGAGGTGACGGAGAGTGAATTCTCTGGTCCAAGTTCAGCTCCCAGTTGAGGACTATGGGCCCAGAAGTAGGATGTTTTGGAAGGCCACTGCAGAAATCCAGGCAGGTGGGAGGAGCTGCTAGGGCCGGGGAGGGTCACAGAGGGTCAAGAGGCAGTTTAGAGTTGATGGAATGTTGGTTGTAAGTATGCAAAGAGGAAGAGACAGGCAGGGCCCCTGGGTTCCTACCTGGGGGCTTAGGGACAGGATGCCTGGTGTACACCGATCTTTGACCCTTGATTCCTGCTGATATCTCCCTGGCTGTCTTTCAGGTCAATGAAATCTACCATGACGAGTCCCTGGGGGCCCACATCAATGTTGTGCTGGTGAGGATCATCCTTCTGAGCCACGAGAAGGTGAGTCCTTCTGTCTGATACCCCTCCTCTCTCTGGGATGAATGGGGCCCTGAAGATGAGGTTTGGCCCTCCTTTAAGATTGCTCGCTCTCAGCCAGGTGGTGGTGGCACACACCTTTAATTCCAGCACTCAGGAGGCAGAGGCAGGCGGATCGCTGTGAGTTCGAGGCCAGCCTGCTCTCCAAAGCTACACAGAGAAACCCTGTCACGAAAACCATATGTGCTCTCCCATACCACCTTGCCCTTCCCTGGGCACCCTATGATCCTATAACAAGTAAGATCTCCCAACCCCACGCAGGCTCCCTGTACTCTTCACCAATGACCCATGACTCTTTGCTTTAAAGCACAAGTTATTCAGTGGTTATTCAGTGTAGTAAGGCCAACAGACCAGTAGGCCCTACCACTGCTGTGATCTCAAGAGGCCACAGCACAGACAGCAAAGCTGTGCTCAGGACCCAGGGACCAGAGGAACCCTGCTGTAGTCGCTGAGAGTAGGAAAGAGAGAGGCAGTGAGCAAGCGCATGGTCACCCCACTGTAGTCTCAGCTGATTCATAGGATTGACCCTGAGGGATAAGGGCCGATGGGTGGCAGCCCAGGGTGTAGACAGACACATGAGTCTAAAGTGAGACTGAGCAGAGACCAGAATTCTGTCTTTGAGGGGATCCCAGTTCCGGATGGTTGGCATATTCCCAGAAACACACTCAAATTATTTGTTGTATCTATCCATGTCGCTGCCGTCAGAGTTCTCGGGGAATCTTGGCTTGTGTGCCCTCCATCCATCTCTCCTCATCAGACCTCCTACCTTCAGCTCTAACAGGTCTCTCTGCTCTCGAATGCCGAGCCCTTGTCCCCTGCAGTCCTGGAGGGTGGTAGTTACTCTTCTTACCCTGACAAAATGCCATTTAAGAAAGGATTTATTTCGGCTCACATACGGCATTTCGGAGAAGTCATTAGGCAGAAAGGAGCGATGGGCTGAAATCTGGCTGAGGGGATGTTTAATACTGTGCTCACGCTCGGTAAGAGTTACATGTCTAGGGTCATAGCAGTGGCACGGACAGCGAGAGTGGAATTGTGATGTCATTTGTCCTTGTCGTCAGAAGGCTGTGTCTCTGTGCAGTTGGAGAGTGCTTTAAAATGATGCAAGTATTTAAGTCATGACGAAAATGTTGGCAAATTTTCTATAATTACAAACTAAAACCTTTCCCACAGTTTGCTCCAGTGAAGTGCCCCAAGTCTGATCATAGGTGAGAAGAGAATACTTACAAACTTAAAAACAACTGGACCACTTTGAAAAGCTTTGTTTTGTGGTTGACAGGTTCTCGCGTAGCCCAGGCTAGCCTTAAATTCACTATGTAACCGAGGATGACCTCGCACTTCTGATCCGTCAGCCTGCATCTCCCAAGTGTTCAGGTTACAGGTGTGTGCTAGCCCTTGTTTTTATGTGGTGCTAGGGACTGAGTCCAGGATTTTGAGCATGCTAAGCAAGCCCTCTACCAATTGAGCTATAACCCCAACCCTTGAAAACACTTTTTAAAATTGACTGGGAAGAATATTAGAACTGCAACTGAAGATGACTTGGTTTGGTAAGGGACTTGTGCACCCATGGATTTGGGTGTTCAGGGTGGGGTAAGGGTTGAAACGAAGCCCTCTCATTCAGGTTACTGTGTGACAGCTGTGTTGAAACCTACGTCACACTTCTGGTAGCAGGGAAAACACTGAGGGCCGTCAGCTCTGCCGGGAAGATGTGGAAGATTCTGCCATGCTGTGTGCACCCCTAACAGTCTTGTATTGATTAGTGTTTTGTCACCTTGACACAAGCCAGGATGATCTGGAAAGAGGGAACCTCAGCTGAGGAAAGGTCTTTATAAGATTGACCTACAGGCAAGTGTATAATAAGGCATTTCTTTGGACAAATGATCTCTAGAGGAGGGTCCAGCCTGCCACCCCTGAACAGGTTGTCCTGGACAGTATAAGAAGTCAAGCTTAACAAGTCATGAAGAGTTAAGCAGTGTTCCTCCATGGCCTCTGCTTAAGTTCCTGCCTCCAGGACCCTTCCTTGAATACTTGCCCTGACGTCTCTCAGTGATCGACTGTGACCAGCCCTACTTCCCCAGCCTGGGCCGCTCTGGCTCTTCCATTCTGGCCCAGATACTCTGCTGTCTTGCTAATTTCCAGGCCTTTGGCAGGAAGGATGGCAATGAGATTACCTCCGTTTGGTTGGGAAAGCGGATCCATACTCTTTCGTAGACATGCTGCCTTTGACAGCTATGGCGCAGAGTCTCATTGAGCACAGACACTGAAAGAGGCTGATTTCAAAATACACGAACACGCATTGTGTCATATATTCTTCTTGCTTAGTACGTCTTGAAATGAGTGAGACTACATCAGCAAACATAGCTCACTCAAGCCAGAAATGGTCAAGCCCTTGATGTACCCTGCTTTTGCTTTTCAAATGAAATCATCAACTTTAATTTTGTAGGCATTTATATTTTTTTTACCTTTTTTAAAATTTATTTTGAGATTATAATCACATTATTTTCCCCCTCCTTTTCCCCCCTCCAAACATTTCCATGTATCCCTCCTTTCTGTCTTTCAAACTCATTGCCTCTTTCTCATTAACTGTTGTTAGATGCATATATGTATATACATATATATTCCTAACTATAAACTGCTCAGTCTGAGTGATTATACGTGTGTGTGTGTGTGTGTGTGTGTGTGTGTGTGTGTGTGTGTGTGTGTTATGAGGCTGACCATTTAGTACTAGATAGTCACTTGGTGTGCTCTTCCCAGGGGAAAGACTGTTTCTCCTGCTCTCAGCATTCTGTAGTTGCCAGTAGTTCTCTGTGTGGGCTGAGGCTCAGCATCTCTGTTGGTCTGCAACATTGCTCAGCTCATGTGTAGACAGCCGTGTTGGTGAGACTTCCTGGGTGCTTCTGAAATTACGAGGAGACACGGTCTCATGGCAAACTTCTGATGCTCTGGCTCTTGCCATCTTTCAGCTCCCTCTTCTGTGATGTCCCCTGAGCCTTAGATGTGGAGTTTCATAGATATGCCTATGGGGACTGGGTTCTACAACTCTGCTTTTTGATTGGGTGTGGGGTTTTTTTTTTAATAATGTTCTCCATTCTCCCCTGTTTTTATGGCACATATGATCTGTTCAGAAAGGGAGGAAAGCCTTCCACAGGTTGATCTGGGCAGCAGGGACTGCTTTCAGTCCCTGTGTGGTCCCCACCACACTAGTTAAGAGGAAAAGTTTAAAGACTGCAAGTTTCATTGTTGAACTGTACCAGAAAAGCCATAAATCTTCTCAGGCCTCAAGAGTGTCTGTCTGTCTCCTAGTGTGGATGCTGAATACAGATAAGACTTCCAGATCTGTGCTGGAAGGAGAGAGAATGGCAGGGAGTGGAGTGGAGAAAAGAATGCCAAGATGGAGGCAGCAGATGCTGATGCTGACATGGGGCTGGAGAAATGGTTCGGGGTTAAGATCACTCAACAACCACGAAGGCCAGAGTGTGGACATCAAATTAGCCCATAATAAGCTGAGTGTCTGTGCAAATGCTTGAACCCCAGCTGCAAGGGAGGTGGAGACAGGAGGGCTGCCAGGGTTTTCTGGAAATATGGTAGAGAGAGGGAGGGAGAGAGATGGAGAGAGACAGAGGGGGGCAGAGAGAGAAACAGAGAGAAATGAGACAGAGAGACAGAGAGATGGAGACAGAGAAATATGAGATAGAGATGGAGACAGGAAGAGAGAGGGGGAGAGAGAGAGAGAGACCTTGCTTTAATTGACTAGACAGAGAATAGGATAGGAGGACACTGGCATCCCCATCTGGCCTACATATGTACAGAGGCACACATACACACATATGTACATACACACTCTCTTACATGCACATAAATAAACAAACAATTAAAAAAATCCAGATCAGGGCTAAGGATGTAGCTTGGTTGGTAGAGTGCTTGCCTGATGTGCACAGAGCCCTTGGTTTAGTCTCCAGCTGTGGATGCATAGGGGTGGAGATGGGGTTTGCATACACTCATAATCTCAGCACCGTTGAATTGGATTGGAGGATCAGGAGTTTAAGGTCATCCTTGGCTACGTAGTGAGTTCAAGACCAGCCTGGGATACATGAGCCCTTGTCTCAAAAATGAATAAATGAAAGCCAGAACACGGTACAGGACTCTGTATGTCTCTGCCATGGAGTTTGGCTTTCTTAGAGGGACCTGATCCAGTCTGCATTTCTAACAGGGTCCCTGTCCTGAGGACGCTGTTGTCATTAAGGGGAAGATGTGTAGATTAGAACACAGCTTCGACAGTGGAGAAAGGAAGGCAGATAAAAAGTGTGCTGGGAGGCCACATTGAGAGCTCCTGGGTGCTAGGTGGGTGCAGGTAGAGAGACACTCAGCCCGGTAGATGATGCTGAACGGCTGTGAATCACGCATTGTCGTCTGAAGTCCCACTACCAAAGTGTTGGTCCTCAGGCCTACCTGAGGTGGTAGGACCGGTGGGATGTGGGCGGTCTTTTGGTCATTGGAGTTTGCTCTCTAAAGGGGTGCAGGACTCTGCCTGCTGTCTGCCTCTGCTCCCATTCGAGATGTGGCCACTGGTTCCCGCCATGGTGTGCCACCCTTATCAGAGAACGTATTAGCAAGGCTCTTGGCGGTTGAACCTCCAAAAGCAACGAACTAAGCTAACCCTTTCTGTTTACAAAACTCATCATCTTGGGCATTTCATTGCGGTATGGAAAGGCCGACTGAGATACCTTTGACAGAAAACACAAGGTGAGCTGTGTCTGTAGGGAGAAGCTTGTGAGTTCAGTGGAGGGGTGCCGGGTGCTTGGTGGCCCAGTCGCAGTGGCCAGGATGGGTTAGCATATGGGCCTGGAATCCTAGGAAAACCTGGAGTGTTGAGATGGAGACGAGAATTGTTTGCACAGGGGAGTGGTCCCTGTGTGGTGGCAGCTGAGAAAGACCCTAGGTGAAGTGAAGACAGCCGGGCAGAGCGTGGGTGACTGGGACATGAAACATGGAGGCTCTCTTGTTCTTAAAGTTTTAGAGAAAGTCCTGAAAGATGATAGGTAGACCGCCAATGTTTTAGTTAAAGGCAGGAAAAGAAGTGAGCTTCCCTGGTGATGTTCTGTGCAGCTGGATGGTAATAGAAGCTTACGTGGGGAGTGAGGGTGGACGGTCTCCTAGAGCAACGGGAATCAGGTGCTCACTGTGGCAGAATGGCCCAGGGACTTTGGAGCATGCCTGGAAAGCTCTACGCAATACATTGATGCCTGCCATCCTTCAGACCTGTTTCGCAGTGGGATTCTTTTCTCCAGACAGAGACATCCCCCAGAACTTGTTTTGGAAAATGCCACTTAGGAGGCAGTGGCAGTAAAACCCAGCAACAAGTGGGCCCGTCTGTGCAAACACAAGGACCTGAATTTGAATTCCTAGCACTTGTCTAAAAGCAATCTGGTCATTGGTGGGATGGATCTATAACCCCAGCATGGGTAGCAGATATGGGAGGATACCTGGATATCAGCGGCCAGCCAACGAAGCTAGATCAAGGATATCCAGGTCCAGGGATAGACCCGGACTCAAAAATAAGGTGGAGAGAATTGAGGAAGACACCCAACATTGACCTCCTGCCTCCTTATGTATATCACACACACACACACACACACACACACACACACACACTACACACACTCACCACATACAAACACCGCAACACACTCTCACATACACACTCAGGTGTAAATAATCAAGATACATGTTTATTGATACATAAGTGGTTCTCATGCTGTGATTCTAAATTTTTTCTTAGATTTAAATGTTGAGAAACTAATATCTGCAAAGAGCAGATAAAGTTTTTTTTTGTTTTTGTTTTTGTTTATGCTTTTTTTCTGTTAAAACCCAAGAGAATCCATGGTAAAATCCAGGGAGTGAAACTTTAATGGTAAAGACAGACAATCTGGTCACTCAGTGGGCACAGATCCTGAGGAATGTGTAAACGGGCACTTAGCCATTGTGCCCATCTCACGGTGTACTAAACTAAGATGGCCGTGATGTGACTAGGTGATATCAATGCAGGAGACCACCATCATGCATGCCGTCATCTGACTTTGACTGAAATTCCATCTGCAAACACTGTGACCCGACATCGCCTGTGGAGGAGGACTAATTTAGAGAGCAACATTTCTGGCAGCCGGGCTGGAGAGATGGCTCAGGGGTTAAAAGTGCTTACGACGCCTGCAGAGGGCCAGGTTTGGTTCCCAGGGTCTACAGCGTGACTCACAGCTGAGTGAGACTCCAGTTCCCGGGATGCCTTCTCCCTTGTCTGGCCTCTGTGGGACCTTGAACATGGCGTGTGCATGGTGCACATTTGCCCACGGTCACTCCCACACGTGGACGTGATTTCAGAGGTTTCAGAACATAACTGCTCAACCTGTGACTTTGGAACCTTTCATGATGGAACAGCATGAGGACTGTGGAGTAAGCGACGGGAATTAACCTCCAGAACAGAGCTGTGGAGAAGCTGGGAAGCAGAGAAGCTGATGCCGCCACACCCTCTTCTAGGGCATGACCCCCGCTGACCTAACTTCCTCCCATTAGGCTCCTCCTCCAGAAGGTTCTGACACCTCAACTTGAACAGACCCCTTGGGAAACAGTGTTGAGTTAAACAGCAAGAGGCTTGGTGCTTGACTGTGGACAAACAGCCTCAGGCTGCAGGGCCAGAAGCGGCATCTGCAGGAAGAGGCTGTGTACTCTCTGGGCCACAGGCCACACAGGACAGGGTTGCTCCATTTCTGGGCAGCTGGCAGAGCCCATAGAGCCAGACCAAGCAGCAATCCAGCCTCTAGCCCTGCTTGGTCACACACCAATAACTTCTGCAGATGAATTATTAGAAAAGGCAAATGTGGCTGAGCCCAAGATATTAAAAAAAAAAATCCCTGTTTTCTTTTTAGTGATTAAACTCCATAAATTTCCCGAGAATCTCAGTCCCTCCAGTTACTTATGAGAGTTTCTCATTTCTGCATTTATGTTGTGCAGGCGGTGTCTGCGGCCACAGGTCACAGACTGTCTTCTGTAGCTCTGGGGGCGAGTTCTGTGTTGGGGTTTCCAAAGGGTGCCATGGCTATGGGAGATGAACTCTGAATTCAGGAGCTCGGGCCTCCTGGTGCATTCTGGGATGTGCAGGGACATCCCAAAGAGCAACACAGCTTCTCCTTGTCTCATGACAGACTAGATGCCGCAGCACAAAGTTAACACCATGAGGTGGGTCAGACCTTGGATGAAGTGGCCAGGCAGAGACCTGAGGGCCAAGAGACTCAGCGTCTATTGCCCCTACCCTCACCCTAATCCAGTAATGGGGAAAGCAAAGCTGGGCTGCTAGATGGGACCCTAGGGATGGGACATGGTTCACAGTAACAGATGAACTCTGGGAAGCCACTCTGCATGGGGCCTCTGGGTTCCTGCTGGGGACCGTGATGGTTAAACTTGTCAACTGGGTAGGATATGGATTCACCATGGAAACAAGTTTCTGGGATTCTCTGGATTTGGTTAAGTGCAGTTGGAAGACCCGCCCTGAATGTGGGCAGTGTCATTATGCAGCCTGGGGTCCTGGACTGAACACAGAGGAGAAAGCAGCTGAAATTTCCGGATTGTGGATGTCACATGACCAGCTGCCCTACATTCCTGCCATGACCTCTTCCCTTCCTTTTCATGCATCCTTGACCTGAAAGCCAAAATCAACCCCTCCTCCTTTAAGTTGCCTTTGTCAGGCATTTTGTCACAGCAATGGGACAAGTCACTAATAAAAAGGCTTCCTCTCCGGAAGAATTTAAGCCCCACGAAACCAAGGTGACTACAGCCAGGAGGTCCTAGGCTGTCAGAATGCACTCCGGGGTGTGAAGCCATTGCCTGGACTTCAGCAAAAAGTGGTGCAGGCCCATGGCTCCTACTATTCATCCCTAATCGTCACTGGAAATGTGCCAGGTTCCTCCTCCTGGCCCCTTCCTGCCTGGTCCCAGGTCCCACTAGGCTCCAGTAGGGGTAAAATTGGCAATATGTACATGAGTGGCATGTTGTTTATCTCCAGCTTATGGGAGGCCTCCGAGTTATCTCAAGTTTTTCCTAAAACAACATTTTTCTCCATTTCTTTGAAAAAAATCAGAAGAAAAGAGATTATCATATTTTACACAATATGCCACCAGCCAGGGAGCCGAGCATCAGCCGCACTCGTGGGTTGCATAGCAACTGGCTTTTCAATTGATTTTTTGAGAAGGAACCAAAGCTACTCAAGTGTTCTCGTTTTAAATATTTCCTTGGATGATGGAAATCAAAGGGAACGAAGATGAGAGAGTTGGGGACATTCCGAGGACATAAGGTGTCTTGTGAAGGCCAACTCAAGAGCATGGGATGCTTGCTGGACTCGGTCAGCATTCGAGGTGAAAGGTCAGACATTCCTGGTCTGTCAGAAGGCGGAATGAAAGGTCAGACATTCTTGGCCTGTCTGCAGAGACACACCGGGAGGAGAGGACTCCACAGTCCAAAGCCTTGGATCAGCGGCACCACTGTGTTCTTGTCATGTGTCCCAAGATATCACCTGTGTGCTCATAGTGGGGCCACAGAGGAGGGTGGGGCCAGGATGAGAAGTGAAGGCTTCTTCTAGACAGCCTTGCGTCAGGGGCCTGGAGGGTCATGCACAGTCTATATTTTAGTCTGGCAAAAGCCCTCTGGCATCCCAGTGAGGGCAAGGCATAATGTCCAGTCCCTAGTCATCCTTGGCACACCTCCTCACCCAGATGCCGTGGGTCTAGAGTAGATGAGAAGGTATTAGGTCTAGACACTGCCACTAGGGGCTGTCTTAGTCCATTCGAATCACTATAACAAATACTTAATAAACAACAGAAGTTTGTGCCTCATAGTTCTGAAGGCCAAGAATTCCAAGTTCAGAATGGCAGTAGATCGGGAGTCCTCACACACAGCCGCATCCTTTTGGGTGACAGAAGGGACAGGCCTCGGATCAGTTCTGTATGAGAGCCATTCCAGTTCAGGGTCCCACATCTTAATATTATTGCACTATAAATTAGTTTGCAACATGTGAATTCCAGTTTTTAGAACACGACGGAAGACCCACTCAACTTTGAACTCTGTTCTAGAAGCTTGACTTTCTCAGAAGGGCATGCCTTCCTGCCTTCTCTCTTCTGGAAGTTCTAGGAGGCGCCCATACCATGACCTTTGGCCCACCCACGGAACCTTGCATGACACAGCTGGGAGCAGAAGACCCCATCCTTGGATACCCAGCACAGACAGCTAGGCTGGATGTGGTAGAGCTTGTGTTGAACCCTTGGCCCTGTTCCCGGCATTTGTGCCGGCCCACCAGTACTTGTGGGACCCTGAATGAGTTAGTTCACATCACAGAGCCTTGACTTCTTCAGTGAGAGGAAGTCTGTGGAATCCCAGCACTTGGCAGTCATGGCAGCAATCCTGGAGGTCAGTGGGAGTGAAGCCCCCTGCGGGGCTGCCCTGTTCTCAGCCTCACTTCTCTGTGGAGTCAGCTGACTTTATCCACAGCTTCCCCAGCTTCAGTGCCCTGTGATGTGAAGGTATTTCTGAAAGAGATCACATTCATATAACTGTTAGAACATGTATGTTTCAATCACTCCATCTTAGTGGTCTCATTAATCTTTGCGTGGCTCGTTTCTAAATTCCATTCTGTCATAGGGAGATGTATCTGGGAGGAAGAATATACCTAGCATCCTCAGAGCCTGGCACAACCCGCTGGTTCAGGCATTCTGTTGATGTCCTGGTAAATATCCCCCGATGATAAAGGGAACACCCGTAGTCACTGTCACCATCCATATGGCAATGGGGATGTGGCTTCAGGGGGGGTCACACATGGCAGCCACTTTGTCTCTGGAGGGTGAGTCAGATGCTGCCATGCTAGTGGGCTGGAGGGCACAGACCTTGGATGAGCTGTCCCAGGCATCCCCCATGACATTCCCCTATGGCCAATGCTGCCAACCTGCAGCATTGCAGGGGCAACTCTGCCTGCCACTCTGTCCCCCATTCATGGGCTCAACGTGATGTTTAGAAACACTTTGGCTGTTATAACTTGGAAGATGCTTAGGACAGAACACCCCTTCCCTACACACACACACACACACACACACACACACACACACGGGGGGGCGGGGCTAATAGACTCCAAAAGTCAGTAATACTGAGATTGAGACGTGAGCGCTCTTTAACTCAAACCTCAGCCCTGTGCATGCTTCCTGTTCTCTGCCTGTTTGGGAGGGCTAGCCTGAGGCTTCTTGGGGCTAGAACATTCTGGGATGGATTTGGTACCAGCTGAAGCCATAGTGGACCCTGAAGCACTAGCGCTACTGAGTGGGCCACGCGGTCACTGCCAGCGTGGCCAAGGGGCACGAGGACTTGTGGGCATGGACTGTGTCTTGGTTTATTTCTGTGGCTGTGCTAAAATACTCTGACCAAGGCGACTTAAGGGGAAGGGTTTTGTTCCAGGTTATGGTAGCAGGAAAGTCACAGTAGCAAGCGTCTGAAGTAGCTGGTCATGTCACATCAACAGTCAAAAGTGAAGAGCAACCAACCCTTAGCTCTGGTCAGGTCCCGTCTCCATACATATTCCAGTCAGGAAATGGCGCCACTGTGGTGGTGTGTCTTCCCACTTCAGTGAAGGACAGTCGCTCACAGGTGGCTCTCCCAGGTGATCACAGACTGTCAGACAGTCTATTAACACTGACTATTGCCAATGGTATGCCCTGCCCACACTGTCACAGGTCACACCCCTGAGCTCTAGCTGAGTGCTCCGATTGGGCCCAACCACTTTGTGTCAAGGAAGCCTAGAGGAGTCAAATTATCCAAGAACACAGAGCACCGCCTGTGCCTCACATCTCCAGCTCCAGGCTACCTGTCCACGCCCCCCCCGGGATTGGGCGTATGACCTGTGTGCTCACAGACACGTGGTGGCACCCGGCCTGCAGAGCCTCCCTGTTGCCAAACACAGAGACTGGCCTCCAGGCGGCAGATCCCATTTTCCTGTCTCCTTGACTGAAGGAGGGAAGTACATAAATATTTCAGGGCTTTCCGCCGCAAACAGTCCAAGTTTCAGAGGGCAGTGGTTGGAATACAACTTTTTGCATAAGTCTTAATTGGTTTATTTAGAGTGAGACCCCAGAGGCTGTGTCGGGGGCATAGAGGGTTACCACTGCCCAACAGGTCGGCTCTGCAGCCTAGCCAAGAGGAGCAGGCCACGCTCCCTAGTTAGCCTGCCTGCCTCGTGCAGGGTCTTGACACTTCATTCTTGTGGCAGCAGCGCCACCTGGTGGTTGCCTCTGGAGCCTGTCCTTCCTTTGCCTTCGGTCTAGAGGTGGCATTACCTGGAGGGCAGAACTTCTTCCTATGTATGAGTTCTGCCTCCTGCTACCTGTGGGATTGGGAGTCAATGACTTTAATGGTATGAGATGCAGTTTCTCATCTGGGAGTTAGGATAATGACAGTGCGTATGTCTTAGGCACTTCTGAAATTTAAATGAGATACATGCAGAGACTTAGCCTCAAAAAACCAGAACGCCATGAACATCCAGGGAGAATTGGTTGTTGCCATCAGCACAGGAGTCCATTCCTACTGGTGACCCCTTTCCAGGAGTTCCAACCCTCTTCATCTAGACGCATCTATTGTTCCCACAGCCTCTAGGCTTTGTAGTTCCCTCCCTGCCCCAGTGTGACTCTTCGGTGTGTGTATATTTATTTTTGTTCATTCATTCATTCACTCATTCATTCATTCCTTTTGTGATAAACATGTCTGTGTGCCCAGGAACAACACAGGGCTAGCCTTAACCCTCTATAGCAAGGAAACAGGGATCTTGGGTAGTAAAGCCCATACATACTAGGAGGGTGACTACTTAAGGTCCCCGTGGGGCATTCAGTGAGTCTCGTTGGAGACCCCCTCTTCTTCCATGCTTGGAGGACTGCATTTATCGATGGTAAGGAAAGGGCCTGCTCCCCCACCAGGACTTCTGTGCCCTGGGTCGTGGGCCCAGTTTCCACACCCCCACACTGCAGGCACAGTGGCCCTGGCCCATCCGGGGTCTCCACACTGGGGTCAGAGTTATGGAACCGTTGTCACTGTGAAGAGCCGTGCCCCAAGATGCAAGCCCTCACTCCATAGGGCGACAGATGCTCCAGCTACCACTCAGCCTCAGGAAAGGGCTATACCGTAGTCCACTCTCAGGTAGCACCCCGTGCCGCCCCTCTGCTCCAGTCCCCAAGCCCCTGCCTTCTCACTGCGAGAGCACCACGGGCCTACAGAGTCAGGTTCCCACACACTAAGGATTGTCTCCTGCTCGCTTGTCCCAACCCCAGCCCACCTGCGAACAGGTACACAAAGATTTTCCTAGAAAAAAAAAAACAAAACGGATGCAAAGGTGAGTAGGAGTCGGGTGCTGGGCGCTTCCAGAGCAGAGAGGAAGACAGATGGCCAAGGCCAGCGAGACAAACAGCTCTCCCAGCCTTGGTGACTTCCGCCGGAGATCCCGACGTAAGAAACAGGAAGGTTTCCCTTGGCTTCTGCTTCGCTCTCCACTCAGAATACCTGCCATCTGTGATGTGAAAATATTAAATGGAAAATTCCAGAAACAAAAAGTTCACAGCGTTTAAATTGCTCGCTGTTCAGGGCGACCTTGTTGAAATCAGGCGCGCCGTCTCACCTCGTCCTGCCAGGACACGGAATCATCACCTCGCCCAGGTAGATACCCACGATGCAGATGGGGTGGAGAGAAGCCATAAAGTCCGAGTTTATCATAAGAACGCATATAGAGGAAGGCACCGTGTATACAGGATCAACACTCTGTGGTTTCCAGCACCCACTGGGCACCCAGGGTTTTCTAGCAGTGTCCCTGCAGCTGACCCAGTGGCAATTGGACGGCCTCTGGGTACCTTGCCCTGCCCATAGCCAACTTGTGCATCCTCGAAGGCCCCAGGCCTGCCCAGTTGTCCCAGATATCGCTGCCTCAAGAAGAGCTCTTTTTGAAAAATTTAAAAATTAGGTATTTGTGTGTGGAGGTAGGTAGGGGTTGGTATAGGAATGGGGGTTGGGGTGCCACAGGGACCAGAGGGTCCCTTGGAGCTAGAGCTACGGGTGGTTGTGAGCTCAGGTCTACGCAAGGGTCGTATGTGCTCTTGACCACAGATCCACCTCTACAGACTCCTGAGAGGAATCCTTAAGGACACGCGGGGCAAGGCAGCTGACGCGGGGAGTGGGATGAAGGGAAGGGGCCCTGAGGAAGAAGGCAGAAAGTTCTTTTGCTTCTAAGGCAGCCGCTGATTTTCAGCCCCTTAAGCCTCTGTTTTATTAGCTTAGCTTGGGTTCCAGGCTCCCCCTTGGCCTGGAGGAAGAGCGTCTGACCCATTAAGTATTGGGTTCTTACCCCGGGAAGCAGGGAGGAGGTATCCCTGGAGGTTGCACCAGGTAAGCACACTGTACAGGAAATAATATTTTCATGATGGACTGTCCCCAGCGCTGTGACCAGATCCCACACCCTCCCTGCTAAGCCATTGGGCACTCCCACACACCCTCCCCCTGTCTCCACTGTCATCCTTCGCCAAAACCAGAAATCACCTTTCTCCTTGCCTCATTGTCCTCGCTCCATGATCCTAACAGCTCCTGTCTCCCTGCACACCAGTTGAACCCTCTGACAGTACAAGGGCCACACTTCCTGACTTCCCCTCAGACTCCCACCCTCTCTGGCAAGAACCAGCTCGCTCTTTCTTTCCTTCCTTCTTTCTTTCTTTCTTTCTTTCTTTCTTTCTTTCTTTCTTTCTTTCTTTCTTTCTTTCTTTCTTGCAAGAATCAGCTCTTTCTTTCTTTTCTTTCTTTCTATTAATTATTTATTTATTATGTATACAATGTTATGTCTGCATGTATGCCTGCCCGCCAGAAGAGGGCACCAGGTCTGATAGATGGTTGTGAGCTACGATGTGGTTGCTGGGAATTGAACTCAGGACCTCTGGAAGAGCAGCCAGTGCTCTTAACTTCTGAGCCATCTCTCCAGCCCAAGAATCAGCTCTTTCTAGAATGCACATGGGTCTGGTCCTTGCCACTGGATGCAATATTGATGTCTTATCACAGACTAGCCTTTGGCCCTCTGTGACCCCCAAAATTCTCTAGACCCTATAAGAATAGGAAAACTGTCCCTTGGGTCCTTGATGCCTGCTTGAGATAGGCCAAACCTTGAAAAGGTTGGGAGAAAATACAGTTGGTTCTCCACACCCCCAGCTCTGCTTCTGCCAATTCTACCAACTACAGATGGAGGATAATCAGGAGGAAGCATGGCATCTGTATTGAACATATGCAGGCTTTTATCTTGTTGTTATTCCCTAAACAATCAGTCTAACAACCAGCACTCCACACTTACACTGTGGTACATGGTACAAGTCATTTAGAGTGGATTTAAAGGATACAGAAGGAGGCGTGAGGTTCTATGCAAATGCCACATCCTTTTATAGAAAGTACCATTTACCAATGTGGTATTCGCTGGAGTACTAAAATCACTCCCCCAGAAGACGTCAAGTGATGGCCACGTATGTACTTCCCACTTCTTGGCGCTTGGGGCGCCTGCCTGCACAGCAAGGCTCACAGAGTACAGCACATAGCTGCTGTTTTCTGAAGTCCTGCCTTCCTGGGGTCTCCCTCTGTAGTGCAGCTCCTGTCTGGGTCGATGCCTCCCAAATCTGTCTCTTTACCCTGCCCTATAGAGATCTTTTGTGGGATTCCAAAGCTAGGAAGTGGACCCTAGACCCCTGGAGCTCTATCTCCATAGCACAGTTCCTTGGGGCTGGGGAACGCTGGTAACAGTCTGCCTTCTTGGAAGAGACAGAGAACAAAACAAGACAAGAACAAAAACACAAATCAATATTTCAATAAATTATCCTGCCGCGGCAGTGAAATCACCTTGTCTGCCAAGAGAGGCTCAGGATGGGAGCCCAGCATTGGGGAAAGGATGCAATCATCCAGTGTCCAGTCTGTAACGTGGTGGGGGTGTTCTGGTCACTGCAGTGTCAGGACCCTGTGTGCAAGGTGGAGAGTGGATCCTTCCATGGGAGGAGCTGCTGTATTCAGAAGTTCTTAAGTGAGTGACTTGGGAAGAGGGATGGGGTTTTGTTCTGTCTGCTAAAGCCATTTTCATTCAAGCTAACCCAACTTTTGGGTTGGGAGGTGCTTGGGAACTGAACCCAGGTTTTTGTGATCTGGGCTGGCACTGTACCCACTGAGCTTGTAAACTTTACGTTAATGATAGAGACATCTGGTCTGGCAAGCCTGGGCCTCTCTTCTTAAATTCCAATCATGGGCCAGTGTTCCCATGACCCCTGAAGATACCCGAGTTTTCAAGCTCTGCCCAGACCCTCTTGGCGGTGGGGGAAGAGGCTCTGTCTGCATAGTATTGACCAATTTGCTCTTACCCTGCGTCAATCTGGCTCCTGCCTCTGATCCTGGTCTCCTCCTGCTTGCTGGTCCTAATACCTGAGTGTATATTTCTGGCTGGACTCTTCAGTCTCTTTAAAGACTTGGCCGGAGCTCTTTTCCCACATTGGTGTAGGGCATGCCAGTCCGCTAGCTGCTGTCTTTCACCTGCCAGCCAGTGTCCCTTGCCTGGAATGCTCATGCTTCCCACCAAAGGCGGAGTGCGTTGCTCTGAGTTCCTTTTGGATGCAAGTGACAGTAACACACCTCAGAATTGCTTGACTCCTATGAGGCGGGTGGGAAAGGCAGCCTGGCAGTCCTAGGACTGTGGTGTGGTCGCCTCCCCTGTCCGTAGGCTAGACCGAGATTGGTTAGTAGACCAAACCTTTGTGTTCAACATGCGTGTATTCTTATGTTGTCTCTTCAGTCATTAGCACTAGAGGAAGCAAGCTGCCAATTGTGAGCTGTCTGTAAAAGGGCCGGGATGGCATGATGAGGAACACCCCCCATCCAACAGTCTAGGGATAATGGGGTCCTGCTTCTGAGGAGTGAGCTTGGTAGAGGGATGGCTTGGCTCCAGGGGAGACTCGAGACAAGTCTGCAAGCCCATTTTATGTTTGACAGTGTGGAAACTCGCGCAGGCGAGGATGACCAGGGACCTTCTCTTCCGTTCAGAAGAATGGAGCTGAATGGGAGTGGATCACCAGGAAGCCGAGTGGCCCCTGGACCCAGATCCCCAATGGCTAAACCCGGTCAGCACAACTACCTGTTCAACCCCGAGTAATCTGCCAGATGCCAACCCCATCCTTCTGTGTCTCCGCCCACTGTAGTCCATGAGCCTCATTGAGATTGGGAACCCTTCTCAGAGTCTGGAGAATGTCTGCCGCTGGGCCTACCTCCAGCAGAAGCCGGATACCGACCATGACGAGTACCACGATCATGCCATCTTCCTCACACGGCAGGACTTTGGGCCCTCGGGCATGCAAGGTTAGTTGGGTGCCTACAGATGCTGGTGAAGAAGCTGGGGCCTGCAAGGGGCTAGCCTAGAGAAGAGGGGCAGGGCATGGAGGGGCAGGACTGTCTGAGTGTCTGGGTTGGTCGTGTCAACTTCCTGGCTCTAGGAAGCCATCAGAGCTTGTATCGTGTCCCCAACCCCCATCTCACCCCCTCCAAAAACAAAACAAACAAACAAAACAGAACAACTGCACCCCAAGGAACAGAGGAAGGTCAGGAATGGCTGGATAGACCATATAGGGCTTGACAGCCTGAAGATGAGACTGTCCAGGGTCCGGGCTTCAGGGTTAAGTTTCTTCCCCCGGCTGCTGAGATAGGTTACCAAGTGATTCTTTACGCAAGGGTTCAAACTGCATAAAACCCAACAGATATAAAAGAAAAACAATTGTCCAAACTATGTGGTTGAAGATGTCAATAGACACCTATTAGTAACCGATGGAAGAACAGATAGGAAAATGAGTGAAGCCATAAAAGCGGTGGGCTGATGAGGCAAGATGGCTCAGCTGGTAGAGGCACTTGCTGCCAAGCCAGAGGGCACGAGTTCAGTCCCTGGGATCCATATGGTGGGAGGAAAGAAGAAACTCCTGCAAAGAAACTCCTTTGACCTCCACAGAGGCTGTGTGGCCCTCCTGCACATGGGCCTGTGTGTGTGTGTATGTGTGTGTGCACATACACACACACATACACACACACACACCAGTGTAATTTTTAAAGCTTGTGTATAAAGCCAACATTGTAATAAATTGATACTTATACCTATTATTAGGGTGAAGGTTGAAATATCTCATAGATACACGCGATTTGTGTGTGTTAAGTGATTTAGCAAAGGACAACCCACGAAACCCAGCAGCGCAGAAGGATGGAAATGGTAACGGGAAGCTCAGCTAGAAGCAGAGACAGTCAACAGGGTGAGGAAGAGTGAGCAGGCAGAAAGCTGCCTAGGTGACAGACAAAGCCCAGCAGAGACCTGTGCCAGTGGCATTGTGGAATGTGTCAGGCAAAGCGGCCACCAAGCTCTGTGGATGGGCAGGAGGCCTGCTGTCAGTGCGGGTGTCTTCTGAGTTCCACCAGCAGGGGGCAGTTAATTCTGTAGGACTGCTCTGGGGATGGGTCCTGTCTGGGGCTGTCTGGGAGTAAGACTCCAGGCCTGGAGGCTGGAGCCGCCTTCTGTCTCCTCCCAGGCTATGCTCCTGTCACGGGGATGTGCCACCCGGTCCGCAGCTGCACCCTGAACCATGAGGATGGCTTCTCCTCGGCCTTTGTGGTGGCTCATGAGACTGGCCATGTGTAAGTGGCCTGAGCATCCTTGTACGGAGAAATCGGATCCTCTACTCCTGGCTGACCGCTTTCCCCTGTGCCTGAGAGGAGCAGTCATGTAGGAAAGCCACTTAGACTTGTTTTCCTGTCACTCTGGCCAGAGGTCAGCTTCAGCTTTCTGCTGACAGAACAAATTAAATCAAAGACAAAAAGCACCTGGGGGCAGAGTGAGCTCTGGGCCATGAGGGAGCCAAGGGCCTTGTGCCATTATCCCATTCAAGTCCTGGGGTCACCAAGGCTCCAAAAGAGGGTAGCCCAGGGTCAAGAAGCCAGGACTCTGTCCAAATGTGCATGCTCCAGGTATCAGTAAAGACCCTGAATCTTGGAGCCAGGTAAGAATTAATGGGTTTTGCAGAGCTGGTGGGCGTGTCCAGGAGTACCCAGGATGCTCTGGGATATAGATAGCCCTGCCCCCACTGTGCATCCAGGAAACGGTGGCCTTCCTTGGGGACAGGGTGAGAGGCCTGCCTGGTGGGTGTCCTCTTCACAGGGTGGCTCTGGCTCTATGACTCTAGTCAAAGTGGGTCAGAGTAGAGACACTCAGAGATGCCCGCTGTGGTTGTTAGAAATGCCTTCCTGGTTGAGGTACAGGGATATGGCCCGTCAGTGCAGCCAGGCGAGGGTCTAGCCAGGCTGCCTTGCTCCCCACACAGGCTGGGCATGGAGCATGATGGGCAGGGCAACCGCTGCGGTGACGAGGTACGGCTGGGCAGCATCATGGCACCCTTGGTACAGGCTGCCTTCCATCGATTCCACTGGTCCCGCTGCAGCCAGCAGGAGCTCGGCCGCTACCTGCAGTGAGTATCTCCCTGGGCCCCCGAGGGTGTCCCCTCTTTGGGTTCAATTCCAAGAGGGTACAGTGCCCAGTGTGCTTGGGTCCAACCCGAACCTTCGGACCTTGAGGCCTGTAGCCTGACATGCAAGGGATGGGTGAAAGAGCCTGGTGCTGGGAAAGAACCCCACTTTTGAGGGGGGGGGATTCCCACTCAGACACTGAATAGGCCAGAAGCTGCCCTAGCCAGCTCTTGAAATCTCAAACTGGTGGAGGAGGCAAACTGAGGCAACACAGCTAAAGACCAGGGTGATAAAGTCTTGGCCACCATAATGACTCCTGAAAGGACCTCAGCTTCCACACTGAAGGTTGTCTGTGGCACCCGCGTGTCCCCTTACAGTTCCTATGACTGCCTGCGTGACGATCCCTTCGCCCATGACTGGCCGGCTTTGCCTCAGCTCCCAGGGCTGCACTATTCCATGAACGAGCAGTGTCGATTCGACTTTGGCCTGGGCTACATGATGTGCACTGCGGTGAGTGCAGGGACACAGCAAGTGTCCCCAGGGCCCTGCGGTGATGTCACTTAAGGCACCAGCCACTTCTGCCCAGGGCCATAGGGATGCCCAGTCAATTTTCCCGAAAGATATTCTGCCTCTCGTCTGCCTGCCAAAGCTCCACCAGGTGGGCAGCCTCCCAGGCTGGAGACTTGAGGGTCCAGCGATACCCAAAGACACTGTCATCTCCACACTGCATGCATGTGGTCCTCGTGGCCCCAGAATCACAAGGGAGCTTGCAGCGCCCACCTACATAGGCATGCTCACAGGCCAGTTCAAGTTATAGCACTGGGCTGAGGGGGTGGCATTCTGGTTGGCCTATGAAAGAGGGGGGTAGCCTGATAAACTGAGGGCATTCTCTTCCAGTTCCGGACCTTTGACCCCTGCAAACAGCTATGGTGCAGTCACCCCGACAACCCTTATTTTTGCAAGACAAAGAAGGGTCCCCCACTGGATGGGACTATGTGTGCGCCTGGCAAGGTGAGTAAGAACTAAGTGCTCTTTGTGGGTCATGAGGCATTGTGCTTAAAGTGCACAAGAACCAGGGACAGGCCCTGCAGTGTCTGCAAGGGGACCAGGGGTCTTCTTAAAGAGGCCCTAGCTGCCCTTTCTTCCTTGCTTCCCCTCTCATTTTGATACACCCTGTCACATATCCCGGGCTGGTCTTAAACTTAACACATAGCCAAGGATGACCTTGAACTTCTAATCCTCTTGTCTCCAGCTGTCCAGGGCTAGGATTGCAGGCTTGTGCCACCATGCCAGTTTTATGCGGTCCTGAGGATAGAACCCAGGACTTCCTGCATACCAGACAAACGTGGTCACAGAGCTACCTTCGCAACCTTTGCTCCAACTTTTAATTTCTCTCCACACGGGACAGATTAGAGCGTCCCACACCAGAGCAGACGTCATCTCAAGATCCCTTCCTGCCCATTGTGGGAGGCCGTGGGTCACTTTGCTATGAAGCCAGCATATGCTATGAAGAGGCCTGGTGGCTCCCAGGCACAGCATGAGGTTTAGCCTTGGCAGCCCCAGGGCCTCTGATTTGTCCCTTGTGAAGATCGCTTACTGCTTGGTCACCCACCCTCTCCACAAGTCTACAGAAAGTATTCTTTTCCTTTTTGTCTAGCCCAGATTCCAGGCCCTATTCTCATTGGTTCAGATGAAATAATATGCTCACTTCTTAGCCAATCATTTTCTAAGGGCCTGGTGTATGCGGATGAGCTTAAGCCAGGATCCCTCCCCCTCTGAACTCAGCCAAGCTTGGAACTACACAATGTCACTGTGTAGGTGAATTCCTCTTATCCCTTGTGATAAGGACCTTGATCCCTTTAGCGAGGGCCGTGACTTAAGAACTCCTCGCGCCCCACCACCACCACCACCACACTGGGGATTAAGGCTTTATTTAGCACATGAATCTGAGGGGACACAAATATCAAGTCCACAGTGTCTCTCCGGGCCTGTGAGTTCTACTTCCTCCACCAGCTGATGGGCGGATGTCTGTGAGTTCGTCTCTTCCGCACCCTGTCTAAGTGAGGGAAGCTTTGCCAGGAGAGCTGGAGTAACCACAGCCCAGGAAAGAGATGCCGGGATCACTTAGTCACAACTGCTGGCCATGTGTCTGCTTGCCTGGCCTGACAGCGTTACATGGAGTCCTTGACACGTACTCAGAGCTCTGAGAGGGAGACTCCAGAGAACAGCAGCCCCTGCAGGCTTCAGGTCAGGGCTCTCCTACACATGGATGCCAGGGATCAAACTTAGGTTATTAGGCTTAGTGGCAAATACCTTTACTTGCTGAACCATCTTGCTGGCTCCACATTCATAGTCTGGAGCCCCACAGAGACACGAGTACACCCATGTACTCACCCTCATACTCACTTGTGCAATGTGTGTGTTTTTCCACATACATGCAAATACACACACGCAATGCACACATGCACACACATATACACAATTGAACATATGCAGTCATGTATGCACATACACAAGTAGAAAAAAATGATGATTTTCCAGTTTTGGTCATTTGTAGTAATTGTGCTTGCTGTTAATTATCTTTATTTTGAGTGATGCTTTCTTATTCTAGTCAACAAACCATTTGTTGGATTCTGATGTTCTGAAATACTAATCTACTGTTTTACATTTTGGAATCTTCTTAACCTTCTCATAGGGTTTTATAAGCTTCCTCCCTGGGAAGGAAGAGACAATAGAATTTAGTGTTTTTTCCCCTCCAGTGTTCTGCTTCCTATTTTCTTGGTCTTCCTCCTCCATAGCCTGAGTCTACTTAGATATGTAGATATGTCTCCAAGATCTCTGGCTTGTTGTTCTTGCTACATCTTTGTCCAGGCATGGGGGGGGGCAGCATTTATCCTGAGAACATGACATGCCGCAGACACAGGTGGTTCAGAGCTGGCTGGACAAGGCCCTGAAGGATGGGCCTGGACATCACATTCTTCTGTCACAGGCCAGGTAAGGCCTGTTTGACTTGAGTGCTCTGATCTTTAGGGACAGGAAGATCAGACTCTATGTGCCCCTCTTCCACCCTCAGATCAGATACTATAGCTCCTAGCTCCAGGCCTTCAGAACTGGTCCAGGGCAGCCATTGCAGACACTGCCTCACTGAGAGGTGTAGGCCTCTTTAGCAACTCTGGTGTAGGCGATGGGTCAAGGGCGTGCCGTCTTGTCTTTGTAATCACTTTTGTTGTTTTTAATTTGGGGCACGAGGCATGAGGCATGTGTTACAGAAGTCAGACTACAACATGGGGCCGTCATTTTTCTTCTTCCACATGTGGGTCCCAGGGATGGAACTCAGGTCAGTGAGCAGCAAGGGTCTTTACAGATGAACCGTCTCACCAGCCCACCTTCCTCTCGCTTAGCATTGCTTTAAAGGTCACTGCATCTGGCTGACACCTGACATCCTCAAACGCGACGGCAATTGGGGCGCCTGGACTCCGTTCGGCTCCTGCTCGCGCACGTGTGGCACGGGTGTAAAGTTCAGGACCCGCCAGTGTGACAACCCACAGTGAGTTGACCTGACACTGCTGAGGGGCCCAGGGCCTGATTCTGTGGGGCCTTGGGCATTGCACTGCTGCCTGCTAAGTTCAGAGAGAGTACAAGGCAAACCTCCCCATGTTTATTTCTCCCCGAGAGGAAGCCGGGGTGCTGGGAGAGGGCTCCTTCCCTGGCTCAGAGCCCATCACACCCTAGAAACATCAATTCTTGGTCACTACCCTGGGGCCCACAATCCACTCTAGATACAGCTTTCCTCTGCCATTCTTGGCCTAGGGGGTGGAGAATAGAAGGTAGGACAGAGATGGCGAGTCGGGGGTGCCACAAAAGAGGTTCTCATGGGTCACAGGATGCCAGCACCCTAGACAGTGGCAATGGGAGCCAAGCAGCTACTTTGTAGTCAAATGAGAGACAGTGTTAGGGGCTGCCACTCATGCCCCAGTACCCAGGCTCCTTCCCTTTAGCCCTTCCCTCCTTCCCTGCCTGCTCTGTGACTGCCCACACACATGGTGGGGTCATTTGTCTATCTTGTGTTGGACTATCTGGGGATTTAATTTTGCTTTACCTGAAAATATTGTCACTCTAGCATGTCGCATAAAATCACAAACTGATTGCCAGCCCCTAAGCAGGCAGGTTCAGGCTGGCTCAAAAGTCCCTAGACATATCCAGTCTGTCTGGTCTCACTGAGGCAACTAGATAGGGTTTCTATTGCTGCGACAAAACACCACGACCAAAAAGCAAGTTGGGGAGGAAAGGGCTTATTTGGTTTACACTTCCACATTTCTGTTCACCACTGAAGGAAGTCAGGACAGGAGCTCAAGCAAGGCAGGAACCTGGAGGCAGGAGCTGATGCAGAAGCCATAGATGGGTGCTGCTGATGGGCTTGCTTCCCTGGCTTGCTCAGTCTGTTTTCTTATAGAACCCAGGACCAGCAGCCCAGGCATGGCACCACCCACCAAGGGCTGGGCCCTCCCTCACTGATCACTAATTAGGAAAATACACTACAGCTGGATCTCATGGAGGCATTTCCTCGACTGAGGCTCCTTCCTCTCTGGTGACTCCAGCTTGTGTCAGGTTGACACAAAGCCAGTCAGCACAAACTCCTATTCCCTGTTTCCTGAGGCAGCTGCACTATTTCTGTCAGCCCAAACACTGTCCCCCAGGGGGCCAAAAAGATCAGCAGTCACTGCTGTGGGGAGAAGGGTCACGTCTTCATCAAGGTCAAGAAGAGCTGACCTGTGTCTGGCCGCCCTGTCTGTACACAGAAGCCTTCTGGAGCCCCAGGCTGTCCTCCCACACAGAGCCTGGCGGGAAGGTGGAGCACTGTGGCCCCTTCAGCAGCGCTGAGGGATTTTCTCTTGCTTGGGAAGAGAGCTAGAGCCCAGCAGAGAGCTCGAAGCACAAAATGCCCTGATGGGGTGGAACTGTTCTCCGCACAGTGGGGAAGTTCCTAAGCTCCCGTTTTCTAAGGTGGACGGACCCAGCCCTACACCAGACGTCCAATAGGGCCTCATGCATGTGCAGTTCCACAACTTCAGGATTCTCCTGGATGTTTTCTGCTGCACGACAGCTCCAGCTCTGTGTGCCTTGTACCTCGGAGGTCGGATGGGAGGCTCAACCAGCTCTGATTATCCTGGAATTTGTAGTCCAGTGGAGCAGGCAGAATCCTAACATGCAGTCACAGCTCTGTGTTCATGAACAGTCCTGGGCTTCAACGCCAGGGTGAAGGTGGCATGCCCAGGAAAGAGGATGCCTTCTCACGAGAGCACAGATGGGGGATGGTTACTACCAGTTCCTTCTAGTCTTGATGTCCCTAGGCCTGCCTGACTGGGGAGCTATCTGGGTCCTAGTAGGGCTGTGTCTGTTACTCCGCAGAGGTGCCCCTTCCATACCTGAGACTCAAGGGTTTCCCTAAAAGTGCCATCCAGGGGCAGGTCTTTTTCTAGAGGCCCCAAGAAGGGGAATCTTTGATTTCTCTCACAGCCCAGCCAACGGGGGCCGCACCTGCTCCGGCCTGGCCTATGACTTCCAGCTCTGCAACCCCCAGGACTGCCCCAATGCCCTGGCTGACTTCCGGGAGGAGCAGTGCCGCCAGTGGGACCTGTACTTTGAGCACGGCGATGCCCAGCACCACTGGCTGCCCCATGAGCACCGGGATGGTGAGTCTCCTGGGGAGGTCAGAGGGGGATTCAGCACAGGACCCCAGGTGAAGCAGGCAGGGACATGCATTGTTTTATACCTTTGGTCCTGCACAGGGCAAAGCTGTGGTGACACTTGGTCTGACAACATGGTACAGTGCTGGCTAGTGTGGCTGCGGGGTCCTACTCTTGAACAAGGGCTCTGGGGTGGGGTGTGGCTTCCATCCCAGGGGAGCCAGAACCCTGGATATGTAGGTTGTAGGATATGTAGGATATGGGTTGGAAGCTCAGAGGGTGCAGCTCCCACAGTGACCATCCAGGGAACAAGGATAGAGCCACACTCTGCTACAAGTGTGGGACGGAGCAGAGGCTGACCCTGAAAAGCGATCAAGTGACTTCTGATAGGTAGTTTCCTTTCTGCGGCGGTGACAAAATCCCTCAACAAACACAGTTTAGGAAGGAAGGGTTTGTTCAAGTTGACAGTCCCAGGTTGCGGTCCATTGTACTGGAGACATCAAGGCTACCGGCTCCTGATGCAGTCACAGTCAAGAGCAGAGAGAGAATGGATGCCCGAAGGCAGGCATGAGCTCAGCTCCTTCCCCCTTTGAGACAGCCTAGCGCCAAAACCCAGGGAATGGCGCTACTCGCTTTTAGACTAGGTCTTCCCACATTGGTTAAAGCGAAGAAGACAATCCCCTGCACGCATGGCCACAGGCCAACCTAGTCTAGACCATCCCTCACTGGGATCCTCCCCAGGGAACTCAGTGCTGTGTCAAGCTGGTGATTGAAATCAACCACCACACTACCCTCTCTTACATTACTTTCCATTGTGTATGACAGAAACTGAACCAAACAGGTGAAGCATTAAATGACATTTATTTTATGTCTTACAAAACTGAAATATTAGTAGCTTTAGGAAGAGAAGTGCTTGATAATGCATCCCCATTTTAGTGCCCCCTATAGGATACCCAGCTCCATGAATGTTCAAGTTCCTGTATACAGGAGTGGAGTGTCTGTGCATACTACCTAGCATGCCAGAGATGCTATGAAAATGGTTGTCATTTAGTTACTTTTCTATTGCTATGATAAAACACCATGATCAAGGTAATTTTTTTTTAAAAAAAAGAAGCATTCGACTTGGCTTATGGTTTCAGAGGGCTAGAGTTCATGATGGTGGCTCGAAAGAACAGCGGAGAACACACATCTTGATCTATAACAATGATGCAGAGAGTGAACATGAGCCTTTTGAAACCTAAAGCCCCACCTGCAGTGACACCTCTCCCAGCAAGGCACACTTCCCACTCCTTCCCCAGACTTCCTCATCCTTCCCAAACAGTTCCACCAACTGAGGCCCAAGTATTCAAACAGATAAGCCCTTCCTATTCAAACCACCACAGTTGTTAATGTGTATTACTTAGAGAATAACAAAGAAATGTTCATACAAGGTTAGTACAGATGCAATCCTTTCTCAAATAGTTCATCTGCTTTGAGCTGAGCCCACACATGGAGGGCTTGATGATAAAAGGCTAGTTCTGCTCCTCTTGAGACCTCCTTCTATGTGTATGGGGTACCATGAGCCTGGGGTACCAATTGGAGTCACCTGCTGTGCCTTACATGTGCTGATGCAGGGTTGAGGGGTGACAGAGCTGTTGGGGCTGGAGGATACCCAACCTGGCGACCCAGTGTAGCAATTGCTTCTGATAAATTCATGCAGAACAAGAAAGCGCCAGGGACTGGAGATTGACTCCGAGAGGGTCTGGCTGCATTTGGTTGACTGAAAACGACTCTTTTCTCTTTTTTAATCACCATCATTCATTAGACAAAATAATGGCTTTCACTGTGACACTTGAATACATGTCTGTCGGGGTTGGAGAGAAGGCTCAGTGGTTAAGAGCACTGATTGCTCTTCCACAGGACCTGGGTTCAATTCCAGCACCCACATGGCAGCTCACAACTGCCTATAACTCAACTTCCAGGGGACCTTACCCCCATGGCAAAACACCAATGCATATAAAATAAAAAACAACATAAAAAATTTAGAAAAAAAAGAATACATGTCTGTCATATTTTGATCATGTTGGTCCTCCGTTATCTTCTCACCACACTAAACACAAGAGAAAATATAACACTTGTTTTTCTGAGGCAGGCTTAATTTGTTTAATATGATAAATCTCAAGTTATACCCATCTTCCTGAAGACAATGTACTCTTCTTCTCTACATCCGAATAAAGCTCCATGTGTACACATCACATTTCCCTGGCCCATTTCTCTGTTGATAGATTCCTAAGCTGCTTCCATACCTCAGCTCTTATGAGCAGTTCAGATGTGCAGGCGTCTCTAAGGGTGTGCTGACTTAGACTCCTTTGGATGTATTTCCAGGAGTGGTGCAGTACAGCACATGGGGATCATAGGTTTAGTTCTCCAAGGTAAGACCACACTGATTTCCACAGAGGCTGCATGCATTTACAATCCGCCCACAGTGGGGGAGGGCTCTGAAGAAGGCTCTTGAGATGGAGGCTGGGCAAAGAGCGCTTTGCCTCTGCAGAGTCGAAGGTCTCCCTCAGGCAGGGCTGTAAAGATGGAGGATGTGGGGTATATACACATCCTGGCTGGATCTCTCGGGAAATCTCTTCCTAAGGCTTGCTAGCACCAGAGTCAAAGTCTCAGAAGCCGAAAAGGTAGGAAGGAGGTTGCCATCACATGTCCCTCTGTGTGTGTGTCCTCCCAGAGCACAGATTTCAGGGACTGGGAGTGGGGCAGATGAGCTCTAAGAATACTGGGACTTTTCTTTCTGGTGTGATGCTCTTTTGAAAAGGCTCCAGCATCACACCCTGCCTCTCCTTCCAGCCAAGGAGAGATGCCATCTCTATTGCGAATCCAAGGAGACAGGGGAGGTGGTGTCCATGAAGCGCATGGTGCACGATGGGACACGCTGCTCCTACAAGGATGCCTTCAGCCTCTGTGTGCGTGGGGACTGCAGGGTGAGTGACATGAGTCAGTGTGGACCAAGGCTCAAGGTTGCCACCTCCTGGAATCAGCTCTTGATCTGTTCAGGAACCGCTGCCTAGGGAATGGTGCTGCCCATGGTGGACTGGGCTGTCCTACATTGATTAACAACCAAGACAGTCTTCCACGACACACTTTTTGGTTCTGGCACACACAGATGACGAGTCCAGTAGAGTGTAGGATCTGGGCTCAGACTAAGCTCTCCATGCTTACGAGGCAAGCCTCAGCATCTCCAGGCATCTTCAGGGAGTGAGCAGGATGTAGGAACAATGTCAAGGACACCCTTCACTAGGTTCTGACTCTTGACGATTCCACCAACCTCATTGTTGCTCCATTGGAACAAAGCGTCTTAAGCTTTGGGTGAAACCTCTCATGGCCACCTTGGGGGTGTGCTAGTTGGGTAAGGGCAGTGTGGGCTAAGGGCAGAGGTGCTGTAAGGATAGGATAGGATCTGTGCTCTACACGAACTGAGGCAGGAAGAGGCAGATCATCATGGTCATGCCGGATCTGCCTCTTTCCAAAATCCTTCATCCCCCATGTCAGGAGCTGCTAAGAAGAGATATACAGATCCCACTGTGGGAGGGATCAGGTACTATGGGAGATGGGGGGCTCAGGCAAGAACGCGGTCTTAAAGGTCCCCTGCCCTCTTTTGCCCTGCAGAAGGTGGGCTGTGATGGGGTAATTGGCTCCCGCAAGCAGGAGGACAAGTGTGGCGTGTGTGGAGGTGACAACACCCACTGTAAAGTGGTGAAGGGCACGTTCACGAGGTCCCCTAGGAAGCAAGGTGAGGAGCCCATCTTCAGTCCTAGGGTGGAAAGTCAACAGCGCCTTGAGGGGCTAGGACCCCCGAATGCCCACACCCCTGGGGACACTGTATAAATCCGTGACTATTTGGGGCTTGGGGCTGTGAGGGTCAGGGGGAAAGGGAACCTGATTGGGGATCTTGAGTCTGAACCACAATAGATATGGAGAATGGAGAACAGGGCCTGGGCTACAGGTGGACCTCAGAAGCCTGAGGTCAAGGGCCCACAAATGTCAGTCCACCTCAGCACTCCCTCCAGGATGCCCAGCTGCATGTTATTGGCTCCCTCTCTCCTGTCCACGAATGGCTACCATCAGGACTTCCCTGAATCTAGCACATGGGGAGCACCCACAAGCCTCATCCAAAACACAGCAGCCTGGTACTGATGCTGGGCTTCCATATGACCCAGGCCTATGGGTTGGCCCACAGCAGCTAACTGCATCTGTGGTCTGTCAGTCTGACTCTGACATGGAGCAACACCTCTTTGGTTTTCTTATGAAAGGCCACAGAGCAAACATGTAGACTCTGGTGAGGTGCCCTGAACCAGGAATAGTCTTGCAGGTCAGACGCTCAGCACTGGCCTTGCCGCCCCCACACATGGAATTCTAACATGGTTTGCGGATGGAGGGGCTGAGGTGCAGATAGTCCACGTGGCTTGCCTGGGGCCTCCCTCCTACATAGAGCATCTTAGACTCCCAGCATGACTAGGAGCTAGATTCCCACCTGAGTGTTCAGTGGAGGAGATTTCTAGTTGACCCCTCTCCTACCAAGTGCAGTTGGGAGTGTCTATGGTGGAGCTGCCTCGGAGGGCGTGTGCCTTGGAGTGGTTTCCTGTCTTCTCACCTGGCTTCCTTTCTACCCCCAAAGAGTACATCAAGATGTTTGAGATCCCGACTGGAGCCAGGCACCTGCTCATCCAGGAGGCCGACACCACCAGCCACCATCTGTGTGAGTCAGAGCCCAAATGTCTCAACACCTGTGAGACCCCATTTTTCCGGGAGTCAGAGTAGCAAAGGTCAGAGCAGAGTACCCAAGCCCAAGGGCTTGGATTGTGTGGCCAGGTCCTGAGATCAACAGCCCTGATGGACAGATGTGCCTCAGCCCTAGTCCACCTGGCCCAGTTCACTTCCTGGGCTTTCATACATGCACCTTCTTGGGGAGGTCAGAGCTTGAGACCAGAGGGCTCCTCTGGCAGCAGCTGCAGCCCTGTGTCCCAGACAGGCCATACCCCTTCAGTTTGCAGAAGCGTGGAAGACCACCCTGTCCAGGGGGCACTGGACCCATGCAGACGTTAGCCTGGTTTTGGTAGAGCGACCAAGAGCAGGGTGTGACTTTCAAAGCAAGTTGGGCTACTATTGGCGAGGACAGACCACCCAGTGGCAGCTATGGGGGGGGGCAGCTGGGAAAAACCGTATGACCCTCTCCCCACTAGCAGCAGCACACTGGAGCGCCTGTGTGCTCCCTTTTACCATTCTCAGCTGTCAAGAACCTGGAGACAGGCAAGTTCATCTTAAATGAAGAGAATCACTTGGACCCCAATTCTAGAACCTTCATCGCCATGGGTGTGGAGTGGGAATACAGGAATGAAGATGAGAGGGAAACGCTGCAGACCATGGGCCCGCTCCACGGAACCATCACCGTCCTGGTGAGTGCCGTGCCAGTCCGTGGGTGCGCATGGCCCCAGGAAAAGATGGGAGCTCTGGGATGCCCACGCTCCCTCTGCGTTCTTCCCAGGCTTCAGCCTCTTTCCCTCCAAGTCAGTCATGAGTGGGCATTTCCTGCACTAGCTCTTACTGACTGTAGGTAGTCTCATACATTCACAGCTGGTGTACATCAGATACATTAATCTCTGCTGTTGTACTGAAATTCGCATACCCAAGAGATCAGAAACCAGTGACCAGTCACACTGGACTTTGTGTCCAAACGGTACTGGATTCTAAGTCCCCTGGGTGCAGGATCACAAGGCTGCTCCTGGTAATGCAGAGTCCTGAGGGGGCTGGATTTTCAAGTCACTTTAAATTTTTTAGTTCTAATTAATTGCTTGAATCATGTAGTTTGTTTATCAAAACAAACAAACAACACACTGAGCCAGGCATGCATGGTGTCATGCATCTGCAATCCCAGCACTCAGGAGACAAAGCAAGAAGATTAAAGCAAGCTCCAGGGTAACCGGTCTACACAGAAAGTTCCAGGTCAGCTGGGCAACTTAGCAAGACTCTGTCTCAAAAATGAGTGTGAGCTGGAGTGGGAGGGCTAGTGACTCAAGGTAAAAATACTGGAACTTGTACCCCAGCACCCACAGCAGGCAGTTCACAAATGCCTGTAACTCTAGCTCTGAGGGATTCGACACCCACTTCAGGTCTCTAAGGGCAGGTGCAGGGTTTTTCTGTAACTTTGGAGCTTGTCCTGGAACTTGCTCTATAGACCAGACTGGCCTTAAACTCACAGAGATCCACCTGCCTCTGCCTCCCAAGGGCTGGGATTAAAGGTGTGTGTCACAACCGCCCAGCTAATTTAAATTTTTTAAATGGTGTGACCGGCAGACTGTGAGGTCCTAGTTCTATATAGATTCTCCTTTGTGGCTGTATCCTCATTAGCCCGTAAACATGTCATACAAAAGTGCTTTGGCTGCACCTAAACTACGGCCAGGACTCTCTGCCACCGTCAGGATCACTAGAGAGTTGCACCACATCCCACTAGCCAGGGAAAAGGTCCAAATTTCAGGCTCCAAGTGCCATTGTAAAGTTGAAAAACCTTTCAAGATGACCGTCAGGGACTGTCTGTCTCCCCTGGTTGTCAGTCTGCCTGATGCCTCTGAGTTGGCTATAGAGGAAGGATGAGAAGCTGAGCAGCCGTACTCATGACCATGTTGGGGTGGGCCCAGGTTATCCCCGAAGGAGACTCTCGGATCTCACTGACATACAAATACATGATCCATGAGGACTCACTCAATGTCGACGACAACAATGTCCTGGAAGACGACTCTGTGCGCCATGAGTGGGCCCTGAAAAAGTGGTCTCCCTGCTCCAAGCCCTGCGGTGGAGGTGAGGAGGTTCTTACTGCTGGGGCTCTTGGCCTTGATCGGAGGTGGGCACCCCTGGGTTGAGACTCTCTGTGAGCCTAGAGGAGGTTGGGGCTGTTTGAATGGGCTTGAGAGTCAAGTGTCCTGGGCCAACAGTGCCCTCCTGACGACAGCTCTGAGGCCAGGGAGTTTGCCCTGACAACTATGAGAAGGATGTGGGGGAAAGACACAGCAGTGACCTCCACTGAAGAGACCAAAGGCTTAGCCTAGGCTGGGAAAGGTCCGTGAGTTGGGAAGGGCAGGTGCTTGGGACATCAGGTAAAATGTAGTCAGAATGGCCTGTAGGGTGTAGGTCACATCACAGACAGCATCAGGAGGCATAGAGCGAGGCAGCTTGATGAGAGGCTGACGTGTGAGTGGATCAAGCAGCAGTACTAGCAAGACTCCAGAAGCATGGGGGACACTTCTGGGGAGCCCCCTAAGTCTATTCAGAAAACCCCCACAAACCTGATCAATCTAGAGTTGGGGACTGGGAGAGATAGAGAGAAAGAGGTCTCCGCTGACATCAAAGAATTTGTCAGGTGGCGGGGAAACCTCATCCTGAGCTATAATACTCTCAGTTTTCTGTTCTGCCTCCATGGTGCACCATCTTCCCACCCCACCTGGATCTCACCAGCAGGCCCTTCTGATTCTGGCTGCAGTTGCCAAGGCTCTATCTGCACCATCATCCTGTTGGCCTTTGTGGGTCCACTCTAGGTCCCGGAATGACCTTCTAATGAATCAGGGCCGGAGAGACAGATGTGTGGGTAACATACTTGCCTTTGCAAGGATGAGTACCAGATTCCAGAAACTGTGTACAAGTAGGATGGGAATGGAAGCGCGCCTATAATTCCAGCCTTGGAAGGCCAGAGATCAGGGAATCCCCGGAGCAAGCTGGTTATTGATACTAACCACAGTGGCAAGCTCTAGATTTGATTGTCAGATCCTGTGTCAATCAATGAAATGGAAGAGGAATCAAGGATGATTGCAAACATCATCTGCGGGCCTCCACAGAGTGCACACATGCACACACACACACACACACACACACACACACACACACACACACGCTCATACATACATATGAAAAACTAAAATAAAGGCATGAACCAGACCCTTCCCTGTCCTGCATTGTGACACCTCCAGTAGCTCCCTCCTTTTGTGAGACCAAAGCCAAAATTCTCCCTGTGGCCTCTGAGGCCCAGGCAGGCATCTGGGCACACTGATGTTCTATGCCTTACCTCCCAACTTGGCCATACCAGCTTCGGGTGTAGTATTTGGTTTCTGTCATTGTAATGAACCCCTGAGAAAATCAACTTATAAAAAAAGAAAACTGTATTTCCACTCACAATTTTGGAGGCTTTGTCCCATGGTTAATGGGTCCCAATGCTCTGAGCTGTGTCCATGCAGCCCATCATAACAGGAGCATATAGGCAGCAGAAGGAGCAGCTCTCCACCTTACCTTAGCCTAGCAGGTGAGAGAGGGAAGAAAGGGCTGGGTTCCGGTCCCGGCTTTCAAGACCACATCCTCAGTGATTGCTCAGGCCCCACCCCCTTCAGATAGCCCTGCAGGATGGAGACCAGGCCTTTCATATCCTTGCTTGATCCACAGCAACTGCTTGTCCTAAACACACATTGCTTCTCTGGGGGAAATCTGTGCTATCTCACTGTCTCCTCCACCCCTCTTCGCGGGTCAGCACCACTTAATCCTCTGCTTCCCAAGATTCCTTTGGATGCCCAGTTTAGGGCAGACTGCCTGGCTGTGCTTAGATTCTCTTGTAGACTCACTAGGTACTATGGAAATTCAGGTTCTGTTATTCTCTGTCCTGGGGTAGGGTGCCGTGCATTGAAGGAGGTTGAGCGGTACTCCCAGCCTCTAGCCACTAGATACCCTAGATATTTCCCAGGAGTCTTGGGGTAGAACAGCACCCACATGGAGAAAGACTGTAGGCGTCAGTGACAACAAGGAGCCACGCAGACCAGGTGCCCTGTGTTGATCAGACCCCAAGATAGAGCAAATGGCTAAGTGATGGAGGGGACCATCAAGAGAGCCTGCATTCTTGCCCTCCCTTTGAAGGGGTGAAAGGTGAGTTCCTACTTAGATTCCCCAAGGCTCCTGCCTCGGTTTCTAAGTCATTTTAAGGGCAAGGAGGAATAGAGCATGGTGGCCCAAGCCTGTCTGCCGTCTTAGCCCTTGGAGGACTGAAGCAGAGGGATTACAAGTTTGAGGGAATACCAGACAAAGAATGAGTTCAGTGCTAACCTGGACTATATAGAAAGAAAGCAGATGCGAAAGGAGAGTGGAGTTAACACTGCTGGTGGAAGCCCAACCTCTCCAGCCCCCTTGGGGGTCCCACTGCCCCATTGAGCCCCTTCAAGCTCTCTATCTTCAGGGTCCCAGTTCACCAAGTATGGCTGCCGCCGGAGGCTGGACAGCAAGATGGTGCACCGAGCCTTCTGCAGTGCCCTGGCCAAGCCCAAAGCCATCCGCCGAGCTTGCAACCCTCAGGAGTGCTCCCAGCCTGTGTGAGTGGTGGGAGAGGGCCACAGCCCAGGTACATTGTCGGGGGAGGGGATGATTGAAACTGGGCCTGCCAGAAGCCCTGGCCTGGTGTCTCATGGTGTGTTAGGATTTTTACCCACCACACCATGGCTTAAAGGTGCAGGCCCACTTCTGACCCACTAAATGGAAGCTCCATGTGCATCTCATAAAAGACAAAAACTGTTAACACTTAGGTGGGGAAACTGAGGCCCAGAGGGCCTGGGCTGACTTCCGATGCTGTCCTAGATGTTCCTAAGCAACAGTGCTGATTCTCAGACCCTCGGACTGGCAAGCTGCATTTCTGGGCCCAGGTCAGGGAAGGTGGCTGAATAGAGGACAAGCAGGGACAGGGGCTCAGAGAGCCCACAGAGCCCTTGAGCTTTGCTGGGGAGGGTGCATAACGCCCTCAGATGATGAAACCGTGGTCAGGATAAGGACCCTGAGGGAACAGACAAGTGGCAGAACACTTTAGGCCACTAGCCCCAGGAGAACCTGTTGGATTCTGATAGGTAGGGGCGTATCTGAGGCTTAGCTTCCTCTCCACATAAGCCTGCACACATGGCAGGCGCTTTTATGAATCGAGGGAGAGCCTCAGTTGTCGGAGGGCACGGGCTGACATCTCTGCTCTTACTGCCCACCTGGGCCACAGCCAGACTGTTTTCCTGACCACCTGCCACTCCACCCGGCAGGTGGGTCACCGGTGAGTGGGAGCCTTGCAGTCAGAGCTGTGGGCGAACCGGCATGCAGGTGCGCTCCGTACGCTGTATTCAACCCCTGCACAACAACACCACCCGCTCTGTGCACACCAAACACTGCAACGACCACCGTCCTGAGAGCCGTAGGGCCTGCAACCGTGAGCTCTGCCCTGGGCGGTGGCGGGCTGGGTCCTGGTCCCAGGTAAGCTGTTCTCTTGACCCCATGCTCTTGACCCCAAACTGAGCTTGGAAATGCCTGAGCTAGACAGCCATTCCATTGCTACAACTCCTGTCCCCCTGGCCACAGCTCAGGTTTCAGGGCACCAGTGAGAGCCATAGCATGGAAGTCCAGGCCTTCCATCAGGGAACCAGCTACATAGTGATGGAGTGAGGGACCTCAGATCCCAGAAGAACAGAGAGCAGACATTTACCATGCATAAATTGCACTGATGGTTTAATTTACCTAATAAGCATGCCCCAGCCTGCCCCAAGGCCTTAAGCATGCAGAAACTTTATTATTATTATTATTATTATTATTATTATTAATCTTTATCAGATAGAACTTTCCATGAGTTAGGTCCCCAGAAATTGCACAAGAGTCATTCCACAAAACAGGCTGCTGCTTGGGGATGTGAGGAGCTTGAGAATCCCAAGTCTGCTGAGTTGACTCTTCCCCAGATTCCCAGTAAGGGTGCAGGGCTGGGTTGAATGAGTCACAGTGCCAGGAGCTGGGGTATGAGTGGACTTCTGGTTCCTCCTCGGGGACATGAAGTGTGGGGTGGGGAGCTAGAAGGTACTGGAGCCTGTGTGTAGAGAGGAAGTTAGAGGAGAGATTGCCAAAGGCTCCAGGACTGGATCAGAGATGTTGCAGGAGCCCCAGCCTAATACAGATTTTCCTGGGCCTTCAGCATCCTTTAGCGAGAGAAGTGTGTTAAACCATTTTCCTTTAGCATAATGAGGTGCTTGAGAGCCTTTTGTGGAGAAGGTTGTGGGCAGACGCACTTTAATAGTCTCTCCTTATAATGGCATTGCTTTCCTCCATCATCTAGATTATCCTATCTCTGCTCTGAAGCTGGCATACAAAGTAAAGGGTTTTATTATGGCGTCTTCACACACGTGTTCTAATTCACTTCCCTTTCCCGTTGCTCTCTCCCTTTTTCCTGTCCCCAAATAGTACCCCTCAAGAGTGTCATGATCTTCACATACATACACACACACACACACACACACACACACACACACACACACACACACAGAGTTCCACATAAGGGGAGAAACAGAATTTGTCCTTTTGAGCCCAGATTATTTTACTTAATAGGATCTCTAACTGTGTCCATTTTCTAGCAAGTGCCATGATTTTTTATTTCCTTATGACTGAATAAAATTCCATCACGCGGGATCTAGGAAGATGGCTCTGATGGTTAAAGCAACTTGTTGTGCAAGCACAGAGACTGGGGTTTGGATTCCCCAGCACTCATGTAAATGCCTGCTAGGTATAACAGCCTTCCGGTAGTTCCTGAGCTCAGAGTAAGAGATGCAATCCCAGGAGTGAGCTTGCTAACTAGATTAGCTGTGTCCGCAAACTCAGAGTTTGGATGAGAAACCCTGACTCGATGAATAAGGTGGGGGGGGGGTGGCCAAGAAGACTCTGAATGCCAGCCTCAGACCTCCACATGCATGTACACCTGCCCATCATATATGCACCCACGCATACAAACACATACATATGTGTACCACTTTTTTTCTCTCTCTCTTTGCATCTGTTGGTGGACAGGTAGGCTCGATCCATTTCCTGGCTAGTGCAGATATAAACACAGATGTGCAGGTACCTCTGTGGTATGTTGACTTAGAGTCCTTTGGGTATAGACGCAGGAGCAATGGGCCAGATAGCAATTCTGTTTTTACTTTCCTGGGGACTGATTCTCCATAGGGATTTATGGCAGTGTAGAGGGTTTCTGGCTACCTTATAAAGAGGCTTCTTTAGTTCATGGTTTTGAAGGGTTTAGGCCATGGTGCTGGCATTATCAACTTTGCCCTTATGAGGGAGGACCTTATGACATATGGCACCATAATGGGCTACATGGGAGAGTGAGCCCATGAAGAAGCAGGCAGCCAAGGTCCAAACAGGTCAAGAAAAGTCCCCACTAGGTTTTGCCCCCCCATTATCACCACCTTGGGGACAGAGCTGCCAACACACATGTCTGGAATGACATGTTTAAATTATATCCAAACTATGGGAGGAAGGGAGGACCCAAATGTGCTGGCATCACAGTAGCCCTGAGGAATGGGCATATGCATTCTAGGAGAGCCCCCAAGGGACAAGACCCACACCATCTCCCATGGGTCACCAGTCACTGCCCCGGGAGCATGAGGCCCAGTATGGGAGATAACCCTGATTAATGGTTCTGTACCTACAGTGTTCGGTAACCTGTGGCAACGGTACCCAGGAGCGACCAGTCCTCTGCCGCACCGCAGATGATAATTTCGGTGTCTGCCGGGAGGAGCGGCCCGAGACAGCAAGGATCTGCAGGCTTGCACCCTGTCCCCGTAAGCCCTGTGCACCCCTGGCTCCCAGCATGTAACAGCCTAGGAGAGGGGAAGTGGGGGCCTGGTGCAGTTAAATTCTACCCTTCTTCCAAAATGGCTGGGCTTGTCATGGGTTCGTGGGTGAACTTGAACTTGAGCACTCCCAGCCAGGGCTGAGATTTTCCCTAGAAAGAAATAGGATGGGGCCTGGGGTGGTTGGCGGTTGACACATGAGCGTCCTTAGGCAGGTCCTGGTGTGCACAGAAGAGAAGTCTCAGCCCAACCCTGCCTTCATGGTATGATGTTACAGCACTAAACTCCAATGACCCACAGTGAACCACAGCACAGCAGGAGTGTGGCCTATGCAATAGAGATGCCAATGCAGGAAGGGGATGCCCATGTGAGTAGAGGGTGCCCTGTGTTCTTTGACAACAGCAGCCAAGAACACTGTGCAGATGTCTGGTCCAGTATCACATGGGTTTCAACATCTTGGTCCACACCGCAGCTCAAGGCTAGAACCCCATCTCCACTATTCTCTTCTACAGAGGACAGAGTGCAAGAGGTCCTGTTAGGGGTGGCAGGATTTGTCATCCTCACCATGTTTCTCCAGTGACAAGTTTGAGTTACAAGGAACCCTGGAAGTAAGGTGGGGTGAAGAGGGTGAAGGAGCAGGACATGAATTAGTAGGTGGACAGGCCCAAAGTGGATAATTGCAGAGACATTGCTGGGTCCCAGGACACAGACAGGCAGGAGACTAGACCAGTTTATTCAGGAATAGGAACCTTGCTTCCCTATAGCCCTGGGCCCCAGGATGCCTGCAGGCGAGCTGCTTTGCTGTGGATGCTGTGGTGGTGGTCCTTAATGGTGCCCTGGCAGCTGCAGCCTCCTCTTTTCCTTCCAGGAAACATCTCGGATCCCTCCAAGAAGAGCTACGTGGTTCAGTGGCTGTCCCGGCCTGACCCTGACTCACCCATCCGGAAGATCTCGTCAAGTAACCGACCCGTTTATAACTCTGCCTCTGCCCTCCAGTGCATGCCCTGCGCCTTGTGGAGCTTGCCTTGGGCTCCCCTCCTCTCTCTCTATGGAAAGCTTCCCTGACTCCTGCTGAGCGCTCTCTGGGTGAATCTGTTTCCGCTGGGCCTGTGTGCTCAGCCTGCTCCTTCTGAGCTTGTCCGGCTTGGTGGCGGCAAGCAAGGGCCAGCCTCAAGGAGGCCTGGTCTGGGGACACTGGCCTCTTGTAGGGGGGCCAGGACCTGGTTTTGCGATGGCTTGAAAAAGGGGCAAAGATCTGTTGTGGTGCCGGAGGGGCCTGAGGCCACTGTGCGAGTGTGACCACCTCGCCATGGCGACCGCCTCATTGGGCCACATCCCTCCAGGCTGAAGCTGCGGGTCAACTCCAAGGGGAAGCCAGCCCCATCCCCTTTCAGACGCCACCACCATTGAGGTGAGACCACAGGGGTCTCTATGGTGTGCGTTTTTTTGCATCTCCTGTGCCGGGGTGACAGACCCCAAGTTTCCTGCGGTGTCAGGGGCTTCCCGGCTGCTGCTGCTGTCACTGCTGCTGTTGCCCTTCGCTGAGTGTGTCCTTTCTGACTTGTGAAACCATGGCCTGCTTCCGTCCGGCCTTTGCACCCAATCTACACGGCCCTCGGCCCCCATCCCCCTGTCCTCTCATATGGAGGAGGAGGCAGGGAGACAGGTCCCTGAAATGGGATGTCATGGACACACCACCACTTCCATTCTCGGTCCATTTGCTCCAATGGCCTTTTTCTTGTTGTGTGCATACAACCCGTTCAGAGGATTGAAAGTGAGATTGATTGATTGATGATTGACTGATTGACAGATATGGATGTGCCTCACCTACCAGTGTGAACAACTACAGAATACCTCAATTTTTATTGCTTTTTTGCTTAGAAACACTATGTAGAAGATGCCTTAAAGTTGAAAGCTAACAGAATTGGCTGCTGACTCCAGCCTCAGGTGGGGGATGTGATCCGGGTAGGAGGCAGGCACTGAAGATCTAGGGGGACCCCACCCATTTTGCCCACCTTTTGCCAAGGGTAAGGTTTCTAAGTCCAGAGGGCCTTGCTCCCTCTCTGAACCATCCGCGTGTGAAGGGCCTTAGCAGGCCCTCCATCTATCTCTGACATAAGGGGTCCTCCTCTGACGCCCACCTAGCCAGTTGGCGCGGACTGTTTTGCGGAGACTCCTACAAGGAGCTCCCACAGCGCGGCCTTACACCCAGAGGGTGACACACCTGGGTCCTTAGCCGTGACCAATGTAGCACTCCCAACTGACAGTCCTACCAGCCCCAGCTGGCCCCAGCCACCTTCATCTGTTAATAACTCTAATTCCTGCTGGACCATGCAGCCAAGCCTCCTCCTCCTTCCCCTGGCACTGATTACTGTTATGTAAATAATTGGTGTGTAACTGCAAATTAATCCTCTCACGACTGTTAACTTCCAACTTTGACGAGGCGATGTGAGTGACCTGTGTGGTTGCAGATGGTGCAACATGGTCCTGGGCATTTGCCTCCTGTCTGTACGCACTTTGGTTTATCAGGGATATTTTATTAGTATTTTGTATGTACTTAATGACGTATTATGTAGGTTTTGTTGTCGTCATTGCTTTTCTGTTTTTTTTTCTTTTTCTTCCTTTCCATGAGACATTAGTGTGTGCCAAAGTGACTGTGAAAACGACCTTTTATTCTTACTAATGATGGAAAGACCTCTTGTCATGCATCCCACAAATAAACTCAATAAAAGTTCAGTTCAACTGGGAGCTTGGGTTTGGTCAGCTGGCGGCTTGTTCTTTTCGCCTTCCTGGCAGGCAGCACCGAGGTGCCATGTGGCACCATCCAGTAGCACTAATCACCTGGTTTCTGGCTCCAGTGACTTCGTGCCCTCCCCGCCCAACATAGATGTTTAGAGCCCATTTTTCACTAACACACATACCAAAAAAATTTCAAAGTAGGGCTGTTGTACTCCGCCTTGAGTGTTGAGCTGCCGGTGCTGAGTACCTTGCAGAGATGTCTAGGTTTTCTGCTCCTTGGTGCTGCCTAGGTTGGCTTCTTCTTTTCTTGGGGTCAGAGCAGAAATGTGGGGTACAGGTTATGTCTCCTGAGTCACTGTCAGGCCCTTGCCCCGCCTTGAGATACCTATTCATCAAGAGTAGATTCTTCTCAACCCAAGAATGGGAGAGGGGTGTGGTCTTGGGAAAGTTGGTTTAGGAGAAGCAGGGCAGTGGTCGTGTGTGTGTGTGTGTGTGTGTGTGTGTGTGTGTGTGTGTGTGTACATACATGTGCACATCCCTGCCTGCCTGTACTGCCTAAGTTTTGCTCTTAATAGTCACAGGGCCTGTGTCTTCTCACCTACCACAACAACCAGGCAGTGGGTCAGAGTCCAGCAGGGACCTCCTCACCTGAGGCCTGTCTTGTCCTGTGGGTGGGACTCCTGCTCCATGTTCCTCAGTGCTGGGGAACAGTAAGAAAGGCCAGGAGGTAATGAGAAAGAACAATAGGAGGAGATGGCCCAGCACCTAAGAAATAGGATTGGCAGCCTAGGCTCTAGGCTCCAGCAGTGTCACAGGAGCTATGGTTGGGTCTACTGCCCATAGCTCTGCTTGTCAATCAAAGGAATCATAGCTGAAGAGAAACAGGAGCCCCAGGATAGTCGTGTGGACAACTCTGTGTCCCTCAGTCCATCTCTCCAGAGATGAGTCATGACTAGCTGCCCTCTAAGGGAACCCAGGGGGCCACCTGCACAGGGCACTTCTAAGATCTATGATGGAGGGGAAGGTGCCACTCATTTTATAAATGAGTTTCATGAGGTTTAGAATGATGAAATGGGCTCGTGAGCCCACCACTCATGATGTATTTGCTCCCACCAAGGGATCCCTCCTGTTTCTCTTTACCCTTTATGACATCAGAGAAATTCTTGCTTTGTGCCTTTCCCAACATCTGTCACACTTTACTTTTTCTGTAACTCAGAATTCTCTGCAGGACGATTCCAATAGAGATTGGTGATTTTGAAAGTGACTTTGCCTTTTTTCTGTATTCACATTTGAGGCTGTCCATGGTACGTATCTCCTATGAATGACACTAGGATCAATTTTCTCCTAAAATAAACGATAACTTTTAAAAGGCATTCAAGAAAACTACTAACAGGAAGCAATCAATAATCCAGATGGAATTCATATGCCACTAAGATTCTGGGAGGGGCACACGGGGAACTTAATGTCTCCCATCCAAGTGCTAACGAGGATTGGCCATGCTCTCAATGATTTAGCATCATTCCTTAGAAGCCAATAGTTTTGGTCACCCATGGTGGTGCATGCTTTTAATCCCAGCACTTTGGAGGCAGAGGAAGGTGGATCTCTGAGAGTTCAAGGTCAGCCTGGTCTACTAGTGAAAGCCTATCTTTAAAAATAAATCCAAGAGTTATTGCTATTTAGTTGCCACTGGGAATGGAATGGAAAATCAAATATCATAAAAATTAAAATTATCTTGGCAGCCTTTCATCCGCCAGAGCTTCGGGACACACAGCTCAGCCTGCAGGGAGTGTAATGGACAGCTCCTTTATCTAGGGGAGCTGTTTGGTCAGCAGAATTGTTTAAAAAGACACACCACTGGAGTGCTTTCAATAAGGGTTATAACCACCCCTTGATTGTGCAGATGGCTACATCCTGGAATAAAATGGTCTAGTATTTCCATATGATGTGTGCATCCTCCCAAACACTTTGTCCCCCCCCCCATTTCATATAATTCCCAATACAATGTAGCACACACATATAGCTGTTTTACTGTGTGTTTTTTTTTTAGAATAATGACCATAAAGGAGCCTGTTTAATACAGTGTTTCTCCCAAATCCTGCTCATGGTTAACTGGATCCAAGGATGTAGAACCTGTGGACACAGAGGGCTGACTGATATATTTTTCTTGGTTGTTATTCATACACCAAGCTCTTAACCCATGACCTTTTTGATTCACTTACTGGTTTGTTGGAAAACTGGCAGTTTTCAAAACTGAAGTCATGTAGTTCAGTCAGAGGAAATCAGACAGAGAAGTCTACCTGGTACGCCAAGTGGAAGGGGGGCATCCTGCAGTCAACTGAACAGTATCTTTGGCCAACCACTAATGGAGGGCTGCCCTTGACCCAGAGTTAACCAACATTATCTGCAAAGAGCCAGACAACAAATATTTTAGGCATTGGAGCCCATTTGGTCTCTGTCACATCAATGCCACGATTGTTACAGTGGGAAGGTAATCGACGATAATCCATGTGGCTGTGTTTCAATAAAACTTCCTTTATAAAATCAGGTAGAATGATGCCTTTGGCCCATGGCTCCATATAGCTTTCTGACTTCTATAGGCAAACCTCAAATTGGCATGGCTGTTGGGTTTGGTCAGCTTCCAGTACCATGGCTGGATGGAGCAGTGGCAGGGACAGGATACATCAGATAAGTCTGAGCAAGTGTCCAAAGACCTGCACAAGCCCAAGTCTTCCGTCTCTGGCAGAAACACCTTGGGAGGTCAGGTCAGGACAGGTGGCTCACAGTGAGGCTCTAGCTGAGGGTGGGGGAGCTGAGCTTTAGGGGTTGGTTCATTCCAGTTGGGTTTTGTTATAGTTACTACTTGTAAGTTACCATAGAGTCAAATCCTGCCACAAAATTATATTGGGGATACGGTTAAGTCCCATCCTTAAGGTTGAACTTGGAGTCTCTAAGAACAGAAGGTCTCATGTCCGTCTGAACGTTTGAGATGCACCGAAAAGGCAGGGTCAGCTGGTGATTGATTGCAGAAGGGGAGCACTGCCGGTGGGGGTCTGTGGATGCCACCCCGCTCAGAGACTCGGACCCTGCGATTACACTGACTCTCCACACAAGCTCACTGCCTCTGTGCTGCCTCTGGACTCTGTCACATGCTTCCTCCAGCAATCTGCACTCGGCAATGGGTACCTGTTCCCCTCACCTTGTCCTTTGGTTATTTCTCCCGCTCTTCTCTTTCAGAGGACCAGTGCCAAGGCGACAAGTCAATGTTCTGTAGGATGGAAGTCTTGTCTCGCTATTGCTCCATCCCCAGCTACAACAAGCTCTGCTGCAAGTCCTGCAACCCGCCCGGCAACCTCAGCCTCATAGAGGATGCAGGCGTGGAACCTCCACCGGGGAAGCACAATGACATCGAAGTATTCATGCCCACGCTCCCGGGACCCACTGTAGCTACACAGGTGCAGCCTTTGTCAGGGCCTCCTTTGGAGGCCCCCCTCAATGCCTCCAGCATCAATGCCACGGAGGACCACCCAGAAACCAATGCTGTGGATGTCCCCTACAAGATCCATGGTGTGGATGAAGAGGTCCAGTCTACCAACCTGATCCCTCGACGGCCGAGCCTGAATGTAAAGACGAGGAACCAAAGGATCCAGGAGCTCATTAATGCAGTGCAGAGAAAAGAGAAGGCCGGAAAGTTCTAATAAAATGGAAAGATTCGCATCAATAGCTTTTTCCCCTTGCTTATAGCTATATTCCATGGGATGGCAAATCCTGTGTTGTGCTTCCAAAAGGTTTGGAAAATAGTACGAAAGGATATATATGGAGGGGGGTGGGCATGTGACAATCAGCCTAGCATGTATTTTCCAGGCTAGGAATGACCTAAATTTTGTGGTGGTCTTAGGTTTAGATTGGAATATCCAAGGTCCCTAGTTTCTGTCAATGTTGGGAGGTCAAGAGGAATACCTCTGAGAGAAAAAAAACTTGGCTCCAACTTACTAAGCAGTGGTTGAGAACCTCCATTTCCTTGGTGATGACCAGTCCCCAGCCCAAGGCATGAGACCACTGGGGACTATAAAGTGACATGATGCCTTATTTAATAGATCAGTTGCCAGGTTGAGTACACTGAAGTAGGGGTCATGAGCCAAAATGACCTCAAAGGCCAGGCAGATGAGTGAATAAGTGTGGTAGCTGCTAGAAGTGGACTTTAACCAACCAGAGAGCAGCATCTATCTAGGGCTGTTGGAACGCTCCAACCAACCAGAGCACGGCATTTATCTAGGGCTGTTGGTAGTGTCCAGCTCTAGCTGCCAGTGTGACGTTTCTGCCTTACCAACCTGGCCTTGTCCTATGTTGCACATCCAGCCATCTGGGTTTCCTGTACTCAAAATATATTAACTTGCAGGGGTGGGAGTAGTAGAAGACCTGGGAGTTTTAGGTCTACACCCACCAGGCTATAACCGCTGGTCTTTGTTTTAATTATTACCTAGTTATCTGGTGCAGTTTCGACATCCGGTGCTCATGGTGTACAGTGTTTTGATCTCAGCCGAGCATGGGCTGTGCACCTATCTAGTTCTTTCCAGGAAAGTGATGAGACTCCTATAATGGGGATATGAGGACAGTTGCAAACAGGAGCCATTGGGTCAAAGGCAACAAGGATTCTCTCCTCTCCACTCACCTTGGCCTTGCTTGCTGCCTCCCAGGCTTTGGTGTAAGAGCCCCAGTATTCTTCCCTGGCCAGCCTGGGCCAAGGCCACAGAGAGGAAGGATGTCCTCTGCTGGGGTGACCCAGCTTGTGACCCAAGGCCCAGGACTCTCCTTTTCCTGGGCTCCCAGTACCACCACCGGGGTGGTGAGGTACCAGGCTCTAAGGCCTCAGGTTAAGAGGGTGGGTTTTGCCTGTAGTCTGACCTTGGCCTTGCCCACTTCCAACATTTAGAGGTTATAGAACCCAACAGCACTGTCTGCCAGAGGAAGTATAGGGTGGGAGGTGGGAGCCCCACTTTACCTTTCATCTTCAGAAGCTCAGATAACTTTGTCTGTGGTAGAATAGTGTTTGGTGAGCCAGATGTGAAGGGGGAATTTAAAGGGAGCAGCTGGATGACAGGAGGTGCTGAGCTTTGGCTCTTATTCCCTGGCATTTTGTGAGCATGTCACTCCAACATCCCCACATGGAAAGACCCAGGGCACATTAGCTCCCTAGCTGGGTCTAACCTGACCATAATCCTGAGACTTCTAGAAGTTCTGTGTTCTCACCAATTGTAGATCTTAGATTATTTTCTTTTATTGACATCCCCCTGCCCCAGTCAATCAGAGTAAGAATCCTGAGACTTGAGTTGATGCCATTGTGGCTCATCCTCCACTGAGTTTCGAGGTGCTCAGCGTGCTTGTGTAAATCTGCATGTGCGCGTGTGTGGGGGCAGGGTGTCTATGGATGGCCTGTGGAAAGAAGTCGGCGCATAGAGACCAGCTGGACTAATGTTTAAGACGGTGCTTAACTTTCTTCCCAGAGGGTGGACAGACTCTGCCACCCTTTCCTTGCCTCCACATCCCACACATACTACTCACTGCCCAGCTCCCAAAGAACCAAACTGGAAAAATTCCTTTGAATGTCTCCTAGGATGTAGTTAAGAACAATTCTGCTTTCCTGCCTCCTTGAAGCAGAGAATGAATTCTGTGGCTGGCCCTCATTTGTTGAATCCAGGTCAGCTGGGTTTACCCACGGGTTGAAGAACTGAGTATTTCCCATCTTCGGTAGAATGCAGAGGAATGTTTAGACTTATAGTAGCCAAAATATGATTGAGTTTACCCATTCTAATGGCTGTAGGATAGTAACACTCCATTGTCCGATCCCAGTAAAGCAGGGCTTCATAGATGCCCCATGCAGGACAGCCCCAGCAAGTCAGATGCCCTGAGGGAGATGAGGTCCCACATGACATCCTTGGTGTCTTGGGCTGTGGGCCTCCAGGCCTCTATGGAGCTAGTGGTGCTCATGGGAACACAGTGCCCACTGGGCTCAGACACTGCGAGTTCCTGAGCATAGGACTATCTGGAGAATGGACTTAGAAGCAGCCCTAGGCATTCAAAGCAGCTTTTACCTCTGAGGCATTTTTGTAGCCCCAGAGGCAGGTAGGTGTCCTCTAGGAGTTTTCAGCACTGTGTAATCACCCAGACTGTCCTACGTCACCCAGAAAGAACTCCCAAGGCACCTGGGAGTCATTTTTTATTCTTAGGGAGAATCAGGCCACATTTGAAGAAAGTCCCTAGGAAATCCCGTGGAATCTCGCATATAAACCTCACATTTGTGTTTTAAGAGTTGTCTTTTGGGGTCTATTTTAAGTATATAACTGGTACTCAATAGCAATGTCTTTGTCCGAGGTAACATTCTGACTCTATTTACTCCTGTGTGACAGGTGGCCACCAAATGGAGCCAAACACGGTGCTCAACTTAAATCACAACATTTTATCTGACAACAGCCATTGCTGTGTTTTTGTTCTGTATAGTAAAACTTGACTCTTTACTTTCATAACTTATTAAAGCATCTGTGGTTTTGCAAATCATGACCGTGTTGGTTTGTTACCTTGACTACAGTCATCCCCAGCCTAAACTTGGGAAGGAGAGACGTGTCACGTTGGCAAGCCAATCTTGGCAATGAGCCCCAGACTCCTGGGGCAGGGAGACATCTAAGAACACTGGCTATGGCTGCTTAAATCAGCACCCCATGGGGGAGAAGGGGCATCCTCTTCCAACTTACCTTGGGATATGACTTAGCCAAGAGTCACCTCAACCCAATTACTGTGACCCTTTCTCCTATGAGTAGGCTTTCCGGGAGAAAATACTAGTCACTGAGCTAAATTTGAAATCCAGAGAAACAGAAACACTTTTAGAGTAAAATAAGAGACATACTAAAAAAAAAAAAAAGAAAATTTTTCTGGAATTCAAGTTTAGTTGAACGGCTTGTATGTGTATTTTCTAAGTTTAGGCAGTCAACCTGTTAGCAGCATTGCACTTAGGAAGTGTTCGCTTTCACCCACTTGTGTGCTAGCCAGTATTGGGGAGTAGGGTAGGGAATTGAAAGGCAGACTCCTCTAATTGTGTAAAATCCTTGGGGGGTGGCTGTGAAAAGAATACATAGTTGTCAGCTGTTGGGTGCTACATACTAGGAATGCCCATATTTTAAAAGCTTTGTTATTCTAATAATATCTTATATTAAATTGATAATTCTTAATAACTCCTGACTGTAGATTTTAGTTTGTATTTCTATAGTTTTGTCAACTTCTATCTTTTTTATAAAATCACAGTCCACTTCACTATTTTGAGGGTCACTCTGGGACACATGCAAATATCTAGTTGATACTGCCTTCCTGGTGACATCATTCAGTGATGAGGTAACCTAGGCATTTAGTATGAGCTGTGCAGTGTTTAACACCAGCTGTTTGTTTTAAAAAGTTTACTTATGTATGTGTGTGAATGCCACGTGTCAGGCTTCTACAGACGTCAGAAGAGGGCATCAGATTCCCTGAACCTAGAGTTAAGGGTTATTGTGAGCCCCCTGGTGTGGGTTCTGGGAATCACACTCTGGTCCTCTGGGACAGCAGCAAGCACTCTTACCCATTGAGCCATCTCTCCAGCCCTCATTTCGAGACTATTCCAGAGCTCATCATTTAGAAAAGGTTGGTCTCAAACTTAACAGAGATCTGCCTGCCTCTATTCCCCAACTGCCAGGGTTATAGGAGTGTGCTCCCACATCCAGATCAGTCTAACATTTTTCCATCAAAATCCTTATTGACACCAAGGTCATTTCTTCCTTCTTGTGTACACTTCTCCATTCTTTTTTCCCTCCTTTCTTATCTTTTTGGCCATGTGCTCCCCTGTAGTAGAAGGGCTGCTTGTTTGTTTCCTGACCATCCGGCAGTTCAGACCCGAAATAACCACACAGAAACTGTATTAATTAAATTACTGTTTGGCTTATTAGCTCTAGCTTCCTTTTGGCTAGCTCCTACATATTAATTTAACTCATCTCCATTAATCTGTGTATTGCCACGAGGTTGTGGCTTACTGGGTAAATTTCAGGTGTCTGTGTCCAGCAGGACTACATGGCTTATGGCTTCTCTTCATTCTACCTTCTTCCTCCGGCATTACATTTAGTTTTCTAGCTCTGCTCTACCCTATCACAGGCCCAAAACAGCTTCTTTATTAACCAAAGGTATTCACAGCATACAGAGGGGAATCCCACAACTTGCCTCCACTGCCCATTTCTCCAAAGACACCTATGAGAGATTATTTAGCCTCTAAGCATGCCTTTGAGGGATTCTGTTGACTGACTTAGCTGAGGTTGGCAGACCCATCCTGACAGTAGCAGCGCCATTACCTGGGCTGGGGTCCTGAACTGTGTGAAATGGAGGATGAGCGTAGCATTAGCATCCCTTGTTCTCTGCTTCCAGGGTGTGGATGTGGCCAGCTGCTTCCAGCCCTGCTGTACCCTTGAACTGTGAGAAAAAATAAACCCTTTCTCCACTAAGTTGTTACAGGAAAAGAAACTAAGACACAGAGAAAACAGAAGAAAATTCTCCTTGTGCTCTGGCAGGGAGGAGAAAGGTCAGCACTTTGAGGTATGCCCCCAACCTGGTCTCTGAAACTAAAGCTTGTCCCCAAGAGCAAGGTGTTACTGGAAACTTTTAACCAGAATATGATCACCAGACAGTTCCAGCTCTTCAAGTCTCCTCTCTTTGATGAGAAGAGGATAGTATATGGCCATGCTATCCTGAATGTGGCCAATGTTGTCTAATCTTGGAAGACAAACAGGGCCAGGTCTGCTTGGTGTTTGGATGGGAGGAGGGAAAGGAATGCTCACATCAGAGCCCAGATCTTGGCAACTGCAAATCTGAAATTTTACAGGAAGATTATCAAAGCCCAAAGATGACAGATGCAAAACCCAAAACAAGAGAAAGTGGAGAGGGAGAGACAGACAAAGAGAAAATAAGTAAATATATATCTTCTTAAACTGACAATGAACTGTTTACCATGACAGGCCATTCTGAACCTCAAAGCATAGCCCAGCAAGTAATGAACAGACATAATATAAACTCTTAAACCAAAAACTGAACTAAACTAGAAATCAGTTGGGAATGTCTTTCTGATACCTTGAGGTTCAACAATGCACATCTAAATTACGCATGGGTCAAAATCTCAAGAGAATTTAAGGTACTTTTTTTTAATATGGGGAAAGGGGAGCACATGTGCAAGCCACAGCCTGCACGCAGAAGTCAGAGGGCAACCTCAGGTATCCGTCCCCACCTTCCATCTTGTTTGAGACATCTCATTTGATGCTGCTGTATAAGTAAGTCTAGCTTAGCTAGCTTGAAAGCATCTGAGATTCTCCAATGAGGACCAAAGACCAGTGGCTCTCCAGTAATCCTCTAGACCTTTGGTGCCTGGGTGGGGAGGTGGAGGCACTCAGTTTCATGGGACTGCTGTGTTCTCAGCCTCTCTGGTGTGAGACAGTTATTGCTGGACTACTCCAATTCTGATATCATGTAAGCCAGTCTAATGATTCCCTTTGAATATAGACCCGACTCTGTTGGTTCTGTGCTTCTGGAAAACCCTAATACAAATGGACTACATACCTGGAGACCAACGTATACAGAGATCATGGTGACCACCAAGACTTTATGGACAAATCTATAGATCTCTTTGTTAAGCTTCCTTTTTCTGACATTCTATCCCAAGAGTCTCTGGTCCCCCGATCTCCTGACTATAAATCCAAGGTTTTAGGTTCTTTTCTCTGCCTCACGTCACATCCACATCAAGCACTAGTAGAAAGAAACAGTGGAAATAAACTGGTGAAGACCTTGCTGACCACCGTTGGTCAGAGAGAGGGGTCAGAGCACAAAGATGTGACTGGCCTGCTCAGCTCCTGCTATGTTCCACAGAAATGCCCAGAATGCCAGATTTCTGTTTCAATGCGTTTCCTTCTCTAATCCACTGCCATTATTTCTGAGGGCATCTGAAGAGCTGGCCTAGTTATCAGTTGTATGTAGTGAGAGAGATGGTAGGGTGTGCTTACGTCATTTAAAGGGAAGCCAAATTCACCATCTCGACAGGTTACAAACATACTCATGGAAGATGAACTATCAAACCTGTGTTTCTCTGAGCACAGGAAAGGATTCGGAACAGAAACTTCACATTTATCACTTTATAAATCATTTTTTGCCTCAATTTTTATTAAATTTAAGCACACATACAGACAAGTTTAAAGGGTGATGAGAAACTCTATATCCACCACGAAGATTCAACAATCATTGATCAATTCTACACTTTCAATTTAAAATATCCCGCAGATAGGATGACTTGACAACTTGAAACTTTTGCATGCACGATAGGGAAACATAAAATCTTTCCTATTCTAAGAAAAATAAGCATACCACATTATCTAATACCTATTTTCATTTTTGTATTTTCCTAACTATCCCCCAAATGTCTTTTACAGTTTTTTTTTCCTGACTACATTTCTCAAAAAGGATCACACTTTGTATGTGGCTGTCTTGGGTGTCTTGGGGAAAAAAAAAAAGCCCACTTTTGTTCTAACATACTGTCTATTTGAAAAGAGCAGCTCAATGATCATTTCCAATGTCTCAAACTCTAGTTCTATGACTATATACTCCAACTTGTTACTCTCAATTCTCTGTAAACAGGAAGGTAAGTGTAGATAAAGAGATTTCTACTAACTGGTTTTGGCAGTGTATCACAAATAACAGTGTGCTTCTACAGCCTTGGCAGAAGCCACAATGGTAGCTGCCCACATGAAGGGGAACTCTGCCTGCCAGAGCTCAATATGAAAGCAGGTGCTTCTTCTGCACAGATCAATAAAGGATCTTCTTTTGTGGTTCAGCAATGTTCCTTAAATTTTTTTCATGTAGTAGGTAGGTTTTACAATCAATCTTTTTTTTGCCAGATTTAATGACAATAATAATTGTTAAATGACTTTTCTAAGCTTACTGGTTTTGAATATAGTTTAAAAGATGGATTTCCTCAAATAATTTTATGAAGTTTTTTTTTCCATAGCCTTTTGAAAATATTACATCCAATTCTGGGTTGTTTTTTTTTTTTTATGTTTGAAGCATCCTAAGTTTGACCAAAGGATGCATCTTCAAGTCAGTAATTCTAAAATGATGCTTTGTTATAAGGAAATACTATAGGTGCATTTATATTCTCCTTGTACCAAACATGCAACCAGTCATTTCTTCAAGGACTCTTGAATCCTTTTGATGGTGAATGGCATTTGCAAATCAAAAAGTGGGCACTGAGCATGCTCATGGCCACTAGGGAACGGAAGAAATTCCAAGGTTCATCTGGAGCCTTATTTTTCTTACAAACACACTTAAAGACATAAAACTACTCTGATGAGCCAAAAGAAGTCAATCAAGAAACATATGCTAATGCCTGCTTAATTCTAATTCTTTCCTCAGACAGAGGGTCTAATTAATGCTCTTAGGGCAATTTCTAAAATGACAAACCAATGCAGTAAGGAACTAGACTAGGGGAGATATAAAATATTAAAGTGATGAGTAGATTGTTTAACATAAAATATTCATCTATAACTTTATACTTAAATCCTAAGGGCTGGAGATACAGCTCAGTGATAGAGCACCTTCTGAGCATGTATAAAGCCCTGGATTCAGTCGTCAGCACTACAAAGAAAAAAGTATTAGAAGTTGTATAATAAAAAGACAGCCTTACATAGAAGCATACCAAAGCAATACCTCCTTCTGGACCTTTGTTTGCTTTCAGAATTTAAGTAGTTATTATAGAAGCAGGTATAATCAGAGACAGAAGAAAAGGAGGTATGTTCTCAACTCCACTACTAAGATCAAAGCTAGAGGAAACTCTAAAGATAAATGATTACATCACTAGCAATAACATTTGAACAGGTTACAAAACAAACAGTCTTCTCGAGCCTTGAGGATAGAAATGAACCTGTAAGTATCATAGATTATCAGAGATGAAGACCTCGGTTCTTGAAAGGCTATAAATTAAAATCCCTCCTGGTCCTAAAGTGCTAACAGATTCATAGCAAGAGACTCTGTCAGCATTGGCCTCTACAATACATAATATACTGTTTGGATGTCAGTCTTCCCCCTGTGTCTGCTCAGGCCAACTTCTATAGTACTAAGCCTCTATTCAGCTATACAGAGCCAGATCCACTACAAATACAGGAGAGCAAAAGAAAGTTCCCCTTGGGAGAAACATTTAATTTGAAAAAGTAAATTCTAAATTAGTAAACTGATTATTTTTAATCATTACAGACTATGGAGAAAAAAATTCCTAAACTCTTTGTGTGTATATGTATATACATTAGCATACACATGAACACATGCATATGTGAGTATATACATGCAGTCATTTGCCTATGATGATGCTTTGGTCAATGATAGACAACATATATCACAGTGGTCTCATCAGACTATAACTGGCCTGGAAAATTCCCACTTGCCTAATGACATCAGAGCTGCCATGACCTTATAACCATTATAACACCTTAGGCACAATGTAATACTCACTTGTGCAAACAAACCCGCTTTGCTGGCAGCCAGATGACATCGCAGCACATACAACTATGTACAGTACATGACACATGATGATGGTGACAAACTACATTACTAGTTTACTCGTTTGCTATACTATACTTTTATACATATCCTACTAATAACATTTACACTAAGCATGATGGCTCATGACTGTAATCCCTAAAAACTGCAAATTCAAAGCCCATCTGGGCTACATAATGAGCTCAAGGCCATCCTAGGCTACATAGTGAGACCCTATCTAAAATAAACCAATAAAAAATACTATAAAAAACATGGATACATGCATGCATAACAATTAAGTAAAAAAAAGAGGCCATAAATTTGAAGGAGAGTAGGGAGGAATTAAGAGGGTTTGGAGGGAGAAAGGGAAAGGAGAAATGTTGTAATTAAATTAAAATCTTAAAAAAACATCTTTTAAAAGTATGGTATGTTTATCACCTTAAGAGAGCACACTGATTGGCTGACCCAGACCCTCTAGGGTTGTGCAAGTGCAATGATGTTCCTATAAATATGAAACTGCCTATGAAGCACTTTCAAACTGTATCCCCAGTTAAGTGACATGACCATATACAGATAAAAGTCATGTATGTGTATATATGAATAGATATGCATACATACACATACACACATATGTTGTATAAGGGGCACTTCATAAAAGCTTTATACACAACAATTATTCTTTTCCTCTGTAATGGTTCTTTATGAAAAGGAGGTCTCCCTATACCAGCTCACCACTTTAGGGACTAAGGCCCCGTAATTATTCACATTACCAACTATTTCAGAGACTATCTTGAAAAGAAAATTCATACATGGAAGTTCTTAAAAAGAGATGACTATCTCATGAAACAATGCTTATACATAAGCAACTTACTCATGTGTCTTGTTTTTTAAATGAGGCCTTTCAAACTTTTTCTATGAATTTAAAAAAATGACAGATTTAAAAATCTTTTTGTAGTAGTTCTTAAATGTTTGACACCAGCATCCTTTGTATTTTACTGTTCAATTGTCCATGACTTAGTAGTAATTATTTGTTGTAGAAGTAAAAAAGATGAAATCCATTTTGATTTGTACTCTAGTTACTACTCTTCTGGTTGCTGTCTTGGATTAGAGGGATGAATTAAAATTTTCAGGCTTGTCTCCTCTCAGAAATTTCTGATATGGAGTGAGGGATGAGCCATAGATAAAAGGTGTCCCGTATTCCTTCCATTTGTAGAGCCTTTCTTTCAGGTGGACTTTTTTGTGTCTACAGAGGTTTGACCTATAACTATAGGCTTTCCCACATTCCATGCACTTGTAGAGCTTCTCTCCAGTATGGATACGCTCGTGTTCAGTGAGGAACGAATACTGGCTGAAGGCCTTTCCACACTGATTACACTGATAGGGCTTCTCTCCAGTATGGATCCTCTGATGTCGATAAAGGTTGGACTTACAGCCAAAGGCTTTCCCACATTCTTCACATGTGTATAGCTTCTCCCCAGTATGGATCTTGCGATGCTCATTGAAGGATGAATACTGGTTGAAGGTCTTCCCACATTCATTGCACTGATATGGTTTCTGTCCAGTATGAATTCTCTGATGTTCAATAAGGGTGGAGACGCGTGTAAAGGTTCTCCCACACTGTAAGCACTGGCAAAGCTCTTCTCCAGTATGGAGTCTCTGATGTTCAGCTAGGGATGGGAACTGACTGTAGCCTTTCCCACACTCAGCACATTTATAGGGTTTTTCCCCTGTGTGGATTCTCTGATGTCTATGAAGCTTTGCTCTGCAATTAAAGGCCTTGTCACACTCGGCACATTTGTAGAGCTTCTCCCCGGTGTGAATCCTCTGGTGCACAGTGAGGGTTGAACACTGGCTGAAGGCCTTCCCACATTCCCGGCAACGGTAAGGTTTCTCTCCAGTGTGCACCCTCAAGTGTTTAATGAGTGTGGAACTGCTGCCGAATGCTTTCTCACACTCACTACACTTGTATGGCTTCTCTCCAGTGTGGGTTCGCTGGTGAGCCAGGAGGGAAGATCTATGACTGAAGTTTTTCCCACACTCACTACACTTGTAAGGTTTCTCCCCAGTGTGAAGCCTCTTGTGCTCAAGAAGATGAAGACTCTGGGTAAACCTCTTCCCACATTCACTGCAGGCATAAGGTTTTTGTCCTGGGTAAATCTGGAAGCTTCTCATTAAATCAAAATCCTGTGGTAAATCCTTCTCTAAAGTGTGATACATATCAGGTTCCCTTTCTAGGGAGTCACTCTCTTGTGAGACAAGCGCTTTATCTGTAAGCAAGGGTTTCCCCAGCTCAGGGTCTGTGGGATTTCCATCTTCACTGACAGTTTCCTTGGGTGATGCTGCCCCCTGCTCATGAACTTTCTTTTCTTGCTCCTGTGTTGTTAGGCTCTCAGATTTCACAACTTTTCCAAAGTTGGTTTTCCAGTGAGCACTCTCAGTGGAGTCATGGTTTATTAGTCCATGAGATGCTTCTTCAATAAAAATATCTCGTTTGGGAAGCAATGTTTCTAACTCTGGCCAAATCTGGAAATCTGAAAAGAATTGGAAGAATTAATTCTTCCTTTGCTGGAAGAGAGACACAGATGCATGAGAAGGCCAATGAGATTGGCAGCAACACACATAAAGGAGGTTTGCTGCATCCTGACGCCAAACATGGACTTGAAACTGGAGGGAAAATAGGATGGCAAGAACTAAATGTACGGTTAAGAAGCAGGGTAGGAGAATAAACTGGACCAATCAATGCAGTTCTAGAGACAGGGAAAGACACAACAGAACAGAGAAGGATATGGACCAATGTGAAGTGACAGGCTGAAGTAAGCAACCATGGAATTTACTCCTCAGGCTTTCCTCACTTCCTCCTCTGCAAACACAGGAGGCAGGCAGGTAGCTCCCTTTACTTTCTTCTACTCACACGTCACTTGCATTATTGCATTTCTTCCCCCATACTACCTCTGAAACAGTTAATAATTTAAAAATGTTTGGGCTGTTTTTCTTAAAATTGTGACTTTATATTCAACTGTACATTCATCACAGCCTGAGAGAGGGAAAAGAACTCTGCCAAAAAGATGGTATTTGGATATTAGAAATTGCAACAGTTTCATTTCTTCTATAATTGGAGCCAGAAGACTATAATCTCTTTGTAGGACTCTTATGAGAATAATGAAAATCTGTGAGTTTTGTGAAGTCAGTTTATCCTGAAGGTCTGAGTATGCCACTTGAGGGCAACCTCAAGTTCAGCTCTGACTCTAGGTGAAAAGATTTAGTTTAAGTTCATGTTAAGAACTCTGAACTAAAATTCATCGTTCTTTACTCAATCCATACTGAAAATGGATTAATGTTACATCATTGCATTTAGATGGCTGCATGTCAACAAGCCATATGTTTAAAACCAATAGGCCCTAAACACCACACTAGGGCTCAGTACTTACAAAATGCCACTGTTGCACTGCCCTTTCATGACATACTCATGCAGATCCCTGTGTCTCCATTTCCCAGTGGCTCACTCACCTCGGCAGGTGTCTTCACGATCTTTTCTGGCTATGCAGGGATCTTGTCCTTTTTGCAGTTTGCCAATCACCCAAGGTATTGAAAGCTGGATCCCTGCTCATGAGAAAGGGAACAGAATTGGGATGAATGGCCTGAAGAGCAATCTCAGAGACTCTTCAGATACCACTCAACAGCAGGGAAGGTCAGTCTTGGAAGGTGAGACACACAGTGTAATCACTTCCCAAGGGCAATGAAGATTAGGGCATGGGGCAACAAGCAAGGGCCAATTCAAAATTACTACATGGTTCTGGAAATGAACTTCTCTGAGACAGGATATGCTTGTACAGTTTCCAATAACATCTAAATGTCTTAGATGAATTTCAGACTCTAAACTGGGATGTAGTCACTGGCCTGTGGCAGAAAACTGGGAGCAAGATGCAAACCCCTTACCCAGGGAGGCCAGGTTGCCATAGTTCTCCAGCATCACCTCCCGGTACAGGCTTCTCTGTGCAGAGTCCAGACGCAACCACTCATCCTGGCTGAAGAACACGGCCACATCCCTGAACGTCACAGGCTCCTGGAACAGCAAACCCATCCTTGCTTACCCTAGAGCAACAGTTCTCAACCTGGGGGTCACAACCTGGGGGGTGGGTGCTGAATTGCTTTCACAGGGGTCACATATCAGATATCCTGCATAACTGATATTTACATTACAATTCATAACTGTACAAAATTACAGTTATGAAGTAGCAACAAAAATAATTTTATGATTGGGGTCACAACATGAGGAACTGTATTAAAGGTTGCATTATCAGGAAGATGGAGAAGCACTGTCATAGACCATCATCTTCATCATCTGGATGAAGGTAACACTGGGTGCATACCAAGAAATTCTGAACCTATCTCAAAATATCTCAAAATACTAAGTAGTCTGAATCATCTAGTTATGTAATTTCTGGGTAATAGTTATTAACTATTTTACTAAGCAAGTATTTATTAAGAACCCACTAGAATCAAAGATATATGACACCAGCTGTGGAGGTTAGGGATCGGAGGGGGCAGAGTCCCTGACAGTAGGGAATTAAAACCCCAACCTAAAATTTTATAGTGTTTCTAAGCAAGCGCAGCCTTCTTTCACTCAAAATCTAAGCAACAGAAAGAACAGTATAAATCAGAATACATGCAGAGCAGTGCAGGAAAGCTGAGGAAAATACCAACCAAACACTAAGAAACCCCTTCTTCTAAAACATAGTTTAGTGAGTATGTTAGGGATTACAGTAGGAATTTTGTAAACACTATCACCTTTAAATCTTATGAAAATCCTTTAAGGACAAGACTATAGTTACAGCATTTTTCAAATGGAAAAACATATCTAAAAAGGTTAAATAACCTAGGTCAGGAAATTGACTCAGTGGGTAAAGGCACTTGCCTCCCAAACTTGAGAACCAGAGTTTGATGCTGAGAACCCACATGGTAGAAGAGAACCAACATCTACAAGTTGTCTTCTTACCCCAAAACTTGTGCTGTGACTCAGACACACACACTCAATAAATAAATAAATGGGTCAAGTAACCTTCCCGAGAGAACATTAGAAAAAAAGGTAGAACTAGGGTTCGAGTTCGGGCAAACAGACCTCTAAGCTACTCTCAGGTTTCTATTCAATGTGAAAATCAAAAGAACCATAGGATTTGTAAAACTGTATAGATGTCAGACTGTCATTAAGAAAGTAATTTCAGTCTGGCGGTAGTGGCACACACCTTTAATCTCAGCACCCAGGAGGCAGAGGCAGGTGGATCTCTGTGAGTTCAACGCCTGGTCTGCAGAGTGAGTTCCAGGACAGCCAGGACTACACAGAGAAACCCTGTCTCAAAAAAACAGAAAAGTGGGCTGGAGAGATGGCTCAGTGATTAAGAGCACCGCCTGCTAGTCTACAGGTCCTGAGTTCAGTTCCCAGCAACCACGTGGTGGCTCACAACCATCGGTAATGAGATCTGGTGCCTTCTTCTGACCTGCAGGCATGCATGTAGGCAGAATACTGTATACACAATAAATAAATAAATCTTTAAAAGAGAAAGAAAGAAAGAAGGAAAGAAAGAAAGAAAGAAAGAAAGAAAGAAAGAAAGAAAGAAAGAAAGAAAGGAAAAGACTCAGATGTAAGAGAAGCCTATCTGATAATATAAGCCAAGGCTGAGGTGGTGATGGAACTAACTTCTAGGCAGTGAAAAGGACAAGGAAACAGATTTTCCCTTTCAGTATCTGCCCACAACCAGCCCAGTAGACCGACAGCTTGACAATAAACCAGAGTAAGACTTCTGTCTTTCAGAACTGTGAGGCAATCAACTTGTGCTGTTATAAACAATGAATCAGCGGTAAAATGTTACACAGCAAAAATCAAACAAACAAAAAAACCATAGAGGATAAGGGAAACCTACATGTTTATTAATAAGGCAATAAAAAGGCAAATGATAATACATATTACATGAAATAGATAGTCATTAGCAGAATGGGGTAAATCTGGACACCTGACACTAGATTTGATCTTAATATACTACTGCTACAAAGCAATCTTTTGTAAAGCTCTATACATATATACACCTATGCAGGGTACACATAAAACACCTGGAACACTTCCCTAATTATTTTTGGTGTTTGTGGAGAATGGCAGAAAAGCAGTCCTTCATTAATTTCTTAACATCCTCACAATTTTTTTCTATATGTTTGTATCTACCTTTCTTTCAAATTTGTTTTCAGTGCTGGAGATGAAACTCAGGGCTTCACTCATTTTAAATACACACTCTACTGAAGAACCAGTCTGCCTATAATTTAGGCAAACTAGGTTTATTCCTATTTATGATTTAACCTCTTATTCTCAAGGACTTGGCTATGCCCCACCTGTAACCTTAACTATCAATGGGTCTGTACTGCCTGTTCTAGGAATGGCAATCATGTCTTTGTTTCGAAAGGTTATATGATCACCTTGCTATGACTATCTGTTGTCATGACTACCTTGTTATGCTGCCCACCTTGCAACCAAGTCTTTGGTTCATGAGGGACTAACTTGTTATATTTATGTTCTGCTCCTGTAACCCCGCCTATTTTGACCACCAAATCACCTATTTGGAAACCTCCTACCCTGAGTTATAAAAGCTTATTCTTCTCCATATCCAATGCAGACCTCTCAAACTCTGCCTTAGTGAGTGGCATCCCTTGTACATGAGGAAAACACCTTGCTTTAATTAATTGCTTGTTTTAATTAATTGGTCATGATGATTTGGGTCAGTAGTCTTTCTCCTCACATCTTTAGGATTAGCATTACCATTGAACTACACCCTTAACCTCTGAATTATTTCAGGATACAATTTAGCTCAGTGGCAGAGTACTTACTTGTCCGGCATACATGGGGCCTAGGTTCAGTCCCCAGTAACCACAAAAATAGCCAGAATCTAACTGAATTTCTAAACCAGCTTTTCTATTGTGCCTTGCTATGGTCTGGGTGTGAGATGTCCTCTACGTGCTCATGTGTCTCAACACTCACTTGGTCCCCAGCCTAGGGCACTGTTTCACGAGACTGTAGAATTTTGGAGCTGTGGCCTAGCCAGCAGAAGTGGGTCACTAGGGTGGGCCCTGGAGAAATCTCATTCCAGTTAGGGTTTCTCCTTTCAGATCTATCCAGATGTGAAGAAGCTCTACTCAGCACTACCACTGTCGGAGACCAATCTACTCTGCTGTTCCTTTTCCTGCCATGATGAACTATAGTCCCTAAAACCGTGAGTCAATAAATTCTTCCTCTTTTAAGTTGCTTCTGTCAGGCATCTTGTTGTAGCGACAAGAAAAGAAGTGGTTTCTCTGAGAATGACGACGTTCTTAGTTGTTCTCTACAGCAAACACATTCTTCAAAGAGTAGCAGAAACTTGAAAGTATAGAGAACATCGCCATCTCTTCTTTATGTTATGGCTATGGGGTTTTCCCAGTTTACAGGGCTGCACCAATCATACTCCTGTACAGCTTTCACTTGGAAGCAAAAGAGACAGCACAGCAAGACTGAGTGAGGAGGCCAAGATTCCACTGCAATCCTCCTTAACAGTACACACAGACCTTACACCAGAATCCCTGGATCTGTGTGAAGCGACTTGGGTTGGGGAGCCCTCAAAGGAGGAACTCTTACTTACTCAGTTACCTTTCTAATGCTCTAACCTGAATTCCCAGCTAGCACAACTTCCTCTTAGCTACCAGAACTTTCTACAGTCTTTCTTGTTCTGCTGGCAACAAGCAAGCTAAATTTCCTTGTGTCTGGGAATGTCTTCATTTTGCCTTCCTTCTTGAAGACAGTCTTCAGTGGATACAGACTGAGTGACAGTTTCTGTCTACATATGAAAGCCATTTGATCTTTTCTGGTCTCTGGTTTCTGATGAAAAGTCAAAGGTCACCATTTCTCTCTGTCTGCTTTCAAATTTTTGTTTTTTGTAATTTGCCTATGACTGCTCAGTTCAATATGATGGACAGCAGTCATGAATGGCCATTACCACAAACTGTGGCTTCTCTAAGTGATATGTGCTGTGTATTTAAACATTTAACAGATTGGTTCACTAAGTGTGTGTGTGTGTGTGTGTAAAGACACACACACATATAAATATATATATATATATAAATGTAAGCATAAAGACACATGCATGTACACACAAACACTCAGTACCTTGATAATTTTATATTGGTTACATGCAAAATAATGTTTGTATAAAGTGTATTAAATAAAACATTAGATTACTTGCTCCTGTATTTAATATTTAGACACTTGGACTGCATGTATGGTTCACACACTACTGCCAGTGATGGGTGACTCTTATGAAAACTTCCTTCTCTCAAAATTTTCCTTTACAACTGCAAAATACATTTCACTCCTTAGATTTTGTAAGTTACATAACCACATTCCTGGTGGGTGGATATTTATGTCTTTACTTTCTGTGTGTACATGTATGTGCATATATTTCTATCTATGCATACGTGTGTTGCTGTGGAATAATCTTTTGTACACTGTGAAGAAGCATCACTCTGATTGGTTTAATAAAAAGCTGAATGGCCAATAGCGAGGCAGGATTTCCAGGCACAGAGGATGCTGGGAAGAAGACAGGCAGAGATGCGAGGAGGTACAGAGGAAACGGGAAAGTGGGATGGACAGCACGTAGATGAGATAGACACTGGTTAATTTAAGTATAAGAGCTAAAAACAAACCTATCGGCCAAGCTTTCATAATTAATAATTAGTCTCTGTGTCGTGATTTGGGAGCAAGTGGTTGGGACAGGAAACCGCCACCTACATAAGAGCTATAGTGATATTTCATTTATATTTTAATAAACAAAACTGAAGATCAGAAAGTAAAACAGTCCCACTGGTCAGCTTTACAGACCAAGCAGTGGTGACACACACCTTTAATCTCAATAGCCACACTAGATTGCCATTGAAACCATGCAGTGCAAGCCTTTAATCCCAGCCCTACATGGCTGGAGATGGGAGGAGACAGCTCTCAGACACAGTCTCATTCTGAGATACCTGGAGGCAGGATTGCCATTTCAGACTGAGGCAGAGATTAAGAGTCAGTGGTTGACTGTTTTGCTTTTCTGACCTTCAGGTTGAACCCCAATTTCTGTCTCTGAGTTTTTATTAACCATGCTTCAGCTAGTGGACAAGCCTAAGCTATAGGCTGAGCTTTTATAATTAACAAGTCTCTGTGTTATGTTTTGTGAGCTGGCAGCCCAAAGAAAAATCTGTCTACAAGTTCCCAGTTGGTAGACTGTTTAGAAAGAATTAGGAGAGTGGGCCTTGAGGTTTCAAAAGCCCCATGAAAGGCCTAGGCTCTCCCTCTGCCTCCATCTTGTGGGTCAGACGGAGCTCTCAGCTACTGCTCCAGTGCTATTCCTGTCTGTTTAGTCATACTTCTTATAATGATGGCCATGGACTAACCCTAGGAAAGTCACGCAGTAGCAGCAGCACAACTTTTCCAGGGGAGTCATACAGAAACATCCATTCATCCCAGGTAGAGAGGGCACCAACAGACAGGCACCAATTCTGTGTACCTCCAGCTTGGCAAACCCGTGCATTGACTGGGGTTTCCTACAGTACTATGCCCCACCCCAGCAAGAGTAACTCCAGAAACGTCTCCAACCAGAGTCGCTCTCCCACCTCTGAGAGACTCTCACACCACCAGCTACCCAGTCCCTAACACATACACACCTAGGGCAGGAACGAGTGGGGATCGGAATCCCAGATTACGGCCATGAATACCCTCTTGCTCCTCCCATGACATTCTCATTACCACAGACCTAGTTTTCTGTTGTACTATTCTCCTGAGTTCATTGCTGCCATCACAGGTCAAGATCTTCTGAAGGTCACCAAGTTTTACTCTGTGTCTCGTGATGGTGCCAGAAGGAAATAGCTACACTACAAGTACAAACTCTTCCATAACTTCTCTTACCTAAAATGAAAAATGTCTGTCCATATAGACACACAGAGAAGTATCCCCACCTTTGGACAGAGGACAGCCCAGGCCAGAGTAAGAACTGTTAGGCACTGTATTCTGCTGGTGTTTGTCACTACCATAGCACTGACTTTACAGGGAGAAACGAGTTGAGCTAAGCAGATTCACAGGAATTCAGAGCTTCAGAGGCTACTGAGGATGAACCCATCCTGCTCAGCTGGCTTTGGACCAACCTCCTATTTCTGATAACACTACAAAGGTAGACATCAGCTCTGCTATTCCTCAGGATTTAAAATATCCAAAAGGGAAAGTACTCTGGCTTTACTAAGACTCATTAAGAGACAGTTCTTTCCTCTGGATAAAAAGGACAGAAATTCTACCTCTAGCCCTGGATGGAGTCCTGACACTCTAAACTAGCCAGAACTTTACATATTCTGTGTCCTTCCTTTAAAAGTTAATCCAGGGGCTGCAGAGATGGCTCGGTGGCTAAGGGCACTGACTGCTCTTTCACGGGATCCAGATTCAATTCCCAGCACTCACATGGTGTCGTACAACCATCTGTAACTCCAGTTACAGAGCATCTGACAACTTCTTCCGGCCTCCATGGGCACCTGGCACACATGGTGCACACAAACATGCAGGCAAAACATTCACACACACAAAGTAAAAATAATAATTTTTCAAAAATTTTAAAGAGTTAATCAAGTGGGGCCTGTCAATTACCTGGCGAGGAATTTGCCTCTCCCTGCTTCCTCCACCACCAAAATCTGATTCACCTTAAGATATGCTAAGAAGAAGGAGGACTAATTGTCCCTTAATGAAATAATGTATTTATCCTTCCCAGAAGCCTTTGGGTAGTGCCTTGTAAGCTTCCATCATGTAACCTTTGGAGCTTGCCCGATTTCCAGAGTTACCCAGAAAACTGTAACTTTTCCTTTGTACCCTTTCCTTTTTTCAACTATTGAACAAAATTCCAAGCACGCTTTTCTTGGCGCTCTGGGGCTTCTCACGACTTCTCTGAAGCTACTTCCCCTACCACACGACTTTTTGCCTACTATGCAGTATTGTGACCTCCGCTGCTGAACCTGCCTCTCAGATCCTAACTCTAGGGCATGGCTTTCTTCCTCTTTTCCATCTCCTTCCTCCTGGCAGCTGTCAAAGTTTACAACCTGTCTGCCCTGTTATTTTTCTCAAACTCTAGTAACATTTTCTTCAAGCTTCCTTCTGAGTACATTTCTAAATTCTTTTATTAATGAAATTAAGAACCCAATAGAGGGGACCAAATTCCCTGGCAACAGAAGGCATTTTAAATTATAATGAATGACCCCATACCTCTCCTTTGGCTAAGAAAATGGGATAGACATTCCATCTAGAGGATCCCCTACCCCACCTTTTTATTTTCTTTTAGAAAAGCATCTGGGAGGTTTTGTAAGATGGTGGTTATAGGACAACACCTGTTTTGGACCTGGCAGAATTCTCTGTCCCCAGGTCTACTCCTTTGATAAGTGTAAGGTTTTTGTACCTTTTCCTTGAGGGTCAGCTTCAAACTGGACTTTGCATATCTCTGTTAAAATCTAATTTTGCAAGTGAGAAAAGTAACAGGGGCTAAGAAGGGAAACACAATCACATCTTTGAGTCAGAAAGCAACTTATGCAAAGACAAGCTTCACTTACTGTCCCTCGAGCAGCCAGCAAATCCACAGCCATTTCCTTTCTTAGTTTTCCTGCCAAGGAGAGCTGAGTGCTGACAAAGTATGCCTGGAAAGGGGAAAAAAATGTGGTAAAGAATTCTGGTACCAATGAAAGGCTTGGAGCAAGGAAGTTAAAACCACCCACAATGAAGGTCTGGAGAGGTGGCCCAGTGATTATGAGCACTTCCTGCTCTTGCAGAGAACCTGAGTTTGATTATCAGCACCCAAAGCTCCAGTTTCAGGGGATCCAACACCCTCTTCTGGCCTTCTCAGGTTCTGTGCTCACGGACACGGACACACACACACACACACACACACAAACATAGACACATAAACATAATTTAATTTTTAAAACACACCCATAATGGTCATGAGATTCCCAAGAAAGCTATCCCCTATAAACAACGCAAACCAAATGGTAAGAATGCTGACCATTCTGTCAGAACTCATTCCTTAACTACACTTCTAATTTACACTCGTCCCTCCACGCCCACCTACAGGTCTATTAGCGCCTAGTACAAAAACTGGCAATGTCAAAAGGTTGGATATGCCTGATTTAAAGTACAAATGATAATGTGTTCAAGTTCTCTGCAAATTCAATGCCAGTCTACCTAAAGGACTTGAGTGCTGGCCATTTGGGAAGTCCTGGAACCAATCCTCTGTGCAGCAAAGGAGGGGCTGTGCTGCCGACGTGGCTGAGGTGGATAGCCAAGGGCTTCCCAGACTGCCCAAAGTGACAAGACATTGCAAGGCGTACAGATAAGGGAATTCTGCTTCCAGTCCAACTCTCTAGACAAGTCTAAGCAAATGCCCCAGCCACACTATGCTTTGGTTTCTTCATCTGCACCGCGGGCACAATGGGGCCCATAACTTGGTATTAGATGCGCTTATTCATCAAGTTGGCCTAGACTGCTAGGTATCAGCTGTTGCTTTTATGACCTGCATCGCTAAGATGCCACAGAAGATGCACCGGTCCCCGGCCCCCGCAGTCTGGGCCCGCCGCTCTCCGTGACGGGCCGAGCCAGCCGGCGGGTCCCCAACCCAAAGGCCGCAGAGCAGAAGCCAGGCCGCGCCAGGCCCGCCGCGAAGCCCACCGCCCGCTACGCCCCGCCCGCCCATTCCGTCGCACTCACGGACGTCGGCGCTCGCCCCAGCCGCCCTCAGCACGAGCGGTCTCGAGGATGTCTGCCCCAGACGCGCACTCCTTGCAGTCAGGATCACCTCGGCCACGAGCGCCCCCCAAAACGCCGCGAGCTGCCCCGCCACCAGGAGAAAGCCCAGAGAACTACCACTCCCGGCATGCCTCAGGGCTTCTCTGACTACATTTCCCAGAAGGCACAGGGACCAAGAAATCGCTGAGTGTAGTTGTGGTTTGGCCCGTGTGTTCAGGTTGCTGTAATGTAGGGCTGGGGGGAGGGGGGGGTGCGCACTACAAACCTGGCAACCCCTGCAGACCCGGCCAGGCTCTCTCAGTCAGTCCTCAGACCTGTTCTCTTGGCGGGCAAAGTGATACGACAAGACAAATTCGGAATTTAGTGTTTGGGAGGGAGTTAGGATCCCACCCCCACCTAAGTACCAAGCTAGTCTGCTGACTACTCATGGAGTTAATGGACAGCCAGGGCTAGATAGCGAGAGTTATGTCTAAAAACAGACAAAAAGTCCTAGAAGACTCTGTGTAGTCTATACCACTAATCATAATTTGAGTCATTTTAACGTGTAACAGTACACAGAAAACAATGCACATGGGTTTCAGGGTTTTTGCTTGTTTTGTTCATGACAAGGCAAGGGCCTTGGTATTCAGCCCAGGATGGTTTCAACAGCTGAATAATTAAAAGTAAAAGCATTTGATTGAATACACACACTTAGCCTTTTACGTATTTATCTAAATCCAGGTAGCTGCTGAATCCTAAGATTAATTGCCATTTGGTTGGAACAGATAGGAATGGACCTTCAAAGAGATTGCCCATCCCTATCCTTTAGTTTTTTTGTTGTTTTGTTTTTTAAAGACATACATAATGCTAACTCTCTCAAGCATCTTTCTGATTTGGAAAACCATCTAGAAAACAATAAAACAGCAGTGACATGTTTAAATACCCTCTTCCCAATGGCTGAAGTGAGACATTCTCAGAAGCCATAGGCTGTTGAGTGAAAATCCTAATTCCAGGAATGTGTTGCCTCTCGGTATTAATGGCCAGAGTATTATTGGCCCCTATTATCCTATAACCTACAAACTTTATTGTCTCTATGGGTGTTTGCATCCAAAAACTACGTGGAAGTCCCTATTGCTGAAGATATTACATAGTTTAGTTGCAGGACATGAAGAAATCAGGCTTGGATCTGGCTGGAAGACTCCCTACCCCATGCTAACTCACTTTCATAGTTCTGAAAAGCACTGTGCAGACTGCTGGGGGGAGACCTGATGCCAACAGTCTTGCTCAGCTATGGACAGAGTGTGCTAACGCCATGAGTATGCCAGGGAAGATAAGCTCATTGGTATGGGGAGGCTACTGCTATTATTTTGTTGAATAAGTATTACAAGCCTTCAAAACATTTGTGATTATGCTGCTGTTAACACTGGTTGTAGGGGGAAACCTTTAGTTTTTAAGTGTGTGTTTGTGTGTGTGCCCATGGGACAGGATGTCCATGGAAGTCAGAAGCCTTGGATCCTATGGAGCTGAAGTTACAGGAGGTTATGGATCACCCAGAATAGGTGCTGTAATAGAACCAGAGTCTTCTGCAAAAGTTAACCATGGGATTGTAATCTCTCCTAACCTGGGAAAGGCCCCTCCCCGGGGAGGGGGGTAGTTATTATGGTGTCACAACTGAGCATGGTACCGAGAATAAGGACTGTTGCCACAGCATTTCTATCCAATGCTCAGCCATAAGTGGGAGAAAATAATCAGACATCTATATTATGCCAAGACACAGAGAACATTGCAGAAGAGGCAGAATGGAGGGAGGGGTAGTGATCTATGCTTTGAACTTCCTTTTAATGGAAATAAGAGAAAGGAGGCTCATACGACTCGGGAGCCTCTGGAAACCTCTCAGGCTTACGAAGCAGACGCCAGGAGTTCAGATAAGCAGTGCATAGTCGCTACAGGGAGCACAGGAAACAGGCACAGCCCAGGGCCACAAGCTGTGCTCTCCGTGGCTACACAGTGATATTTCTCCTTTATAACTGTGAGTATGTGTAAATTAAATTTCAATAGCATTTGTCTAAAGAGCCTTTACTTCTCAATTTAATACAGCAAAGGTAGTTACTTTCTGAGAAAAACAAGTGGAGACACCATGCATTCTGTAGTTAAAGTGCCCTTAGGTCTGAACCAGAGGAGGTAAATTGTGGGAAGACAGTGCAAAGGGCAGTATATACCTGCGTAGCTCGCAGTGATTTCCTTCTCAGGTCAGTGACTCAGAGAAGGGAAAATGAACCATAAGCTTGAGCGATAAACAAGAACTTATTTCAGAATATTCAAAACCAAACTTTAGTGACCATGAGGTAGCTACAAGTTACCTATGCAGATTTCTTTTCTCATTCTTCCTAATCCAGCTATTTTGCATTAACACTGAAAGGCTTTGTCCAACACAGATCCTAGGCTCATCCGAAGTCTGGTGATTCATGGCTCCACTTTGACCTACATCGGCAGGTCCCCGTGATGTTACAAAAGCTGGTGGCTGTTGAATCTGAATCATTAGAAAGAAAATATTAATCCTTCAATCTTAGAGCCAACTCTAGTCAGTAAAACTTAAGAACATGTGGAAAACATTCAAGTTTTTCACGCACAAGTTTATCCTGCATCACAAACACCTGGTGTTTGCTGAAGTCTAACTTGATGCTCACCCCCAACTATTATCCCTCTCTCTCCAGGACGACTCCTGCTGCAGTCAGCATGGAACAGGTGTCCTTTGGCAGATTTACCAGGTGCATCTTACTTAGATGGTTCTTCTCAGGAATGAGTCTTCTGATGGTTGGCAAGAGATGAGCTCTGGCTGAAGGCTTTCCCACATGTTCTGCATTTATAAGGCTTTTCTCCGGTATGTGTTCTCATATGTGTCATAAGTGAGGAACTCTGTCTGAAGACTTTCCCGCACACTTTACAGCTAAATGGTTTCTCTCCGGTATGAATTCTCTGGTGCTGAATAAGGGCCGAGCTTTGGTTGAAGGCCTTCCCACAGTCGGTGCACTTGTAGGGTTTCTCACCAGTATGGACTTTGCGGTGAGTATTGACCGCAGAGTGGCAGCTGAAAGCTTTCCCACATTCCTTACACTGAAAAGGCTTCTCACCCGTGTGGATTCTGTAATGGACGTTGAGTCGTGAGACCCAGGAAAAGGCCCTCCCACATTTATCGCACTTGTATGGCTTTTCTCCAGTGTGGATTCTTTGATGTTGGATAAGTGCTGAGCTTTGGCTGAAGGTCTTCCCACATTCCTTACATGCATATGGCTTCTCTCCAGTGTGAATTCTCTGATGTATAATCAGGGCTGAGTGGTAACTGAACACTTTGCCACACATATTACAGCGAAAGGGCTTCTCTCCAGTATGAATACGGCGGTGTCTGCTGAGCCGTGATACTGATGTAAAGGCTTTCCCACACTGGTTACATTCATATGGTTTCTCCCCCGTGTGAATTCTATGATGCTGAATAAGAGACGAGCACTGACTAAAGGCTCTCCCGCACTCGTTACACTGATAAGGCTTTTCTCCAGTGTGGATTCGTTGGTGATTATTAAGGGACGAGCTGACTTTGAAGGCTTTGCCACATTCCTTACATTCATAGGGTCTCTCTCCAGTATGCATCCTCTGATGCCCAATGAGCGAGGTGGTGAATCTGAAAGCCTTTCCACACTCACTACACACGTACGGTCTTTCTCCAGTATGGACCCTCAGGTGCAGTGTCAGGGACGAGCTTTGGCTGAAAGCCTTCTGGCATTCCTTACATTTGTAGAGCTTCTCTCCAGTATGGATCCGCTGGTGTTTGCTCCGGGAAGAACTGTGGAGAAAGTCTTTGCCACAGACGTTACACTTATAGCACCTGCGTGTTGTGCTGACTCCCGGCTGTTTGAACAGAACTGAGTGCTGCTGTGAGCGGGTCTTCCTTCCTCTGGAGACAACTCCAGGTTTGCTAGTAAATGGAGACTTGATCTCAGGATTTCTCAGGCGTTCCACACCTGTAAAGGCCCTCTCTTGTACACAGTCTTTTCTAATGGAAAGTAGCATTTTGCTGAAAAGTTTGGCCTTGTTGTCTTGGTGCTCCTCCAACTGCTCCTTATTTACATATGTTTTCCCCAATACGAGGTCAAAATAATCATCAACTCTGTGAATTTTCAAGATTTCTCTCTTTTCTTCTTTGGAAACTATGGATTCAAACAAGCTCTTCCATCCTAAATGAAACAAAATGCAAGTGAACTATTGCACTGGGAATAAAGGAAAATGATACCAAATTCACGAACACAGCTAACAAATCCAAACTCAGAACCTTTGGGAAGGTTAGGAACAAGGACAAAGGAAAAGAAATAGGAGTATAGACGTTCCTAAAAGGAAGGGTCTGAAGATACTGTGTGTGGGGGAGGGGGCTGAGGACATCAGATGGCAGCTCTCCCAGTAGGAGGGGGTGCCAGTCTTGATTTAGCAACAACACCTGGATCATCAGGTGTTTCTGAGAGGAGCTTGTGTTCCTATTCAGTTTCATCACCCGGATCAGGTGTCAGTATACCTAGGGAAATCCCAAAAGAAAACTGTAGAGAGGAAGAGAAGGGAGGGGAGAAGGAAGGGAGGAGAAGGAGGAGCCTCTGCTCTCAGTTTCAGTCTCAGCAGCGCCACTCTGGCCCTTGGCAGAGAGATAATGTTGTAATGAGCATTCTCCCATAGACAATGCAAAGGCCAAGGCTCTGGAATTACAGGCAATAGCAAGGCTTCCACTGATAGCCAAGCAACCAAACTGCCAAAGAAGTAACCAGGACCTTATGAAAACTAAGAACAAACAAAACCAAAGGCACTGTGCGGTGGTGGTAACTACCCTGACACTTTAAGCTGGGTGATAAGAAGATGAAGTTGAAGATAAAATCTAGGGCCCAAGATGGTGGGGTGGGTAAAGATGCGCGCTTGCTGAGCCTAACAACTTGAGCTCAATCCCTGGGACTCAAACAGTAGAAGGAAAGCACTGATTCCTGAAAGCCGTTCTCGGAGCTCCACACTCAAGCTATGGCTTATCCCCCAAGACTCCTTCTGCACAATACAAAATAAATCAATATAAATAAAACATAAAAACTAAATAAGAGCCAAGGTACTTAGGAAACACTACACGAAATGAAATCATTGATTTGAAAGAAATGAATTTATTTTACAAAGGCGCTTTCACACTCTTGATTATAAAAGAGGTCACCTGTTTCCAGAAAATAGGAGAAACAGAATCAGACTGGGACTTGTTCTCAACACTTGTTGTGTAAAGACATGTGTGGACACTGCTGACAGGGAGCAAGGAATCTAAGGCCAGAATTCTACCCCAAAGCCTATTTCTAAATGAGAGAAGAAAGAACTTAGACACATATGTACATCGTACACATAAACTCCGAAAAAAATATTCATGGAAAATATCCTCATCAAAATAAAGGAAAATCTAAGACAGTTCATGAATGGCAATCCAAGATGAAACTGACTCAGAATGCCCAGCTACTGCCAGAGAGGAGTGATTCTGGGTAAGCAGCAGGACCCAAGAGAATCATCCTCTGTACCAGAAACAAAGACAAAATCCAAAGCAGAAGAGAGAGGAGACACATGTGGCAATCCGAACCAACAAACCCAGCAGACATGCAGAACCAGCACCTGCTGTCGACGGCTTACGAACTGCCTGATGACTGTCTGCAAACCTGTTTAAGTCCTGTCACCAAATTGGCACACCTA